>NC_142930.1:147882832-147897832 GCF_046866305.1 Octopus bimaculoides
TCCACCACTCTTTCTCTTTACCCCTCGCTGGTCACATGTGTCCGGCTCCTGCCCTCTTTCTTATCTTGGCCACTGCCGAGCTAGCACGAACTTTCTTCTCTCTTCCTTCCAGTTCGTCAAATCACAGCGTTCAGTATACATATATATTTTTTCCACGTCTGGCCTTACAGCCCTTCTTGCTTATTTTCACTGTTTCGTTTGCCTGTCTTGTTTTCTGTTCACCATCACATTCCTCCGCACTACAAATTTAATTTGTTTCCGTGGGAAGAGCCATTCTAACAATCCGTCCTGCCCTAACTCTTCGAAACGCTTAGTTTTAGAATGGTGGCAGCTGATGAAGGAAATATTCTCTATATGGCGTGTGAGTTTTCTGTGCTCTGTTTATGTTCTGTTTTTCATTTTGTCCACGTTTTTTGTGACGTTCTGTACCCAGATATGCATCTATATATACATGTAGATGTAGGTATGTACATACATGTACGTATATATGCATATAATCACATATTATTTGTATTATATATATACGTGTATGTGTGTGTGTGTGTTTGTTTGTCTGTGTTTGTGTGTGTATGTATACATACATCCTTTTGGTTCTTGTGACCTTGACAATCTTGGCCTCCTCTTCCATATTGAACATTATGGCTGCCATCAGCCATGTTTCTTTTATCTCTGTGCCACTTTGCCAACTCTCACCCTGGCAACGCACCTGCGACAGTAGGTCGGCAAAAGCACCCATTCCTCTGTTCTTATGGCTTCTGTGGAGTGCTTAATCGCTTCATTCTCCGTCGCGGAACGCACCTCCACTGTGTCATACTTTCTCCCTCCTGTAATGAACGTGGTCAACCTCTTTATTTCCTTCAAACATTCCTCAATAGCCTCGATTTTTGCTATTTCGATCCTTCTGCTTGCTGACTTTGGCTTACGGAGTTCTTGTTTTTATAACTATCCAAAATCAGCCAGAAGGATAGACATATTGTTGAGAACAATGAATTTCGTTGGCGGTCTGTTATCTCTATTCCATCTTTTTCTGGTCTAGAAGAGGCTAGAAGGGTCAAGACATTATTTTGCATAGCGAAGGCATCTGGCAAATGTAACTGCTGTCTGCTGTCACAGAAAAACTATTGTTTTACCGTGAGAAAAGTACTGTTGAAGTGTTAATTTAAATTTGGCGATCGAGGATCGAATCTACGCTATGCCTGCATGAAGTTCACTATATACATACATACATACATTCATACATACATATATGCATACATACATACATACATACATACATATATATATTGATAGAAAAGGTAAGACAACAAAAGAAAGAGACCTCAATATTATGTAAATAGAGGAATTTATCTGTAAATAATATGTGACAATTATTCGGCAGCCATGATAAAACTCCGAGTTTTGGATGCCGGGGTGGAAACCCACGCCGCCATCTCTTCAGCTATCTGGCCATCATTTTCATAGCATTCTTCGATGGCCAGATAACTGAAGAGATGGCGGCGTGGGTTTCCGCCCCGGCATCCGAAACTCGGAGTTTTATCATGGCTACCGAATAATTGTCCCATATTATCTATCTATCTATCTATCTATCTATCTATCTATCTATCTATCTATCTATCTATCTATCTATCTGTATGCATGTATGTATGTATATATATACTGCGGTCTATATATTCAGCTAAAAATTCCTCAAGGTGGTGCCCTAGCATGGCTGCAGTCTAATGACTGTAGTAAGTAAAAGGTACTGTGATGGAATTTTGCCGGAGTTACACTGGAGTTTCATATTAAACCGAAGCAGAGTATGGATAATATTTCCACTACTGTAGATACAACAGAAGGCTATGGAACAACAATAATCTTTAAATAGATAATCACGTTCAAGGTTAACAGTAAATGTATGCAGTAAGTATATAAACACGTATGAATTAATAACATCGGATTTTCATGATGGCTTGACATTTAATACGTCATTACGCAATGGTTGCCCTGAGAGTTTTCTGACTAAACAAGGGATTATATGCGGATGTGTTCTTGCATCAAATTGCTTCACGCTGTATGTTCCAGTGGTGGTGGTGATGGTGGTATGTGTGTGTGTGTGTGTGTGTACGTGTGTGTATGTGTGTGTATGTATGCGTGCTCGCGTGTGTGTATGTGTGTATGTGTGTGTGCGCACACGTGTATATGAATATATATATGTACATGTAGATATATATGTATATATATATCTATGTATATGTTTGTATATACAGGTATATATATATATATATATATATATATATATATATATATATATATATATATATATATATACATACATACACACACACACATATATATATGCATTTATATATGTGTATATATGCGTATATATACATCTATGTATATATATATGATGTATATATAAATGTGCCTATATGCGTTTCGAAATTATCCCTACTTTTGTGGTATGTAATCTTTTGCTGCTATTTCTAGCGGGTTAGATGTCCTATTACAGGCATCTCTGTATTTTAAATGAATAATACATAGTCTATTGACTGTTTTTTACCCTCGCTAGACCACTGGTGGTAAATAAAATTTCTAAAATTTTTTTGCTACCCTGTATTTTATTAATATATATATATATATATATATATATATATATATATATATATATATATATATATATATATACATATATATATATATGTGTGTGTGTGTGTGTTTGTATGTGTGTGTGTGTGTGTGTGTGTGTGTATGTGTGTGTGTGTGTGTGTGTGTGTGTGTGAGCGTGTGTGTGTGTTTGTACAGCTATGAAGAAATAGAAGATATGGAAAAATTCTTTAATCTGATCTATTCCAGAGTTTTAGATTCCAAGTATTATAATGAAGACTTGATGAATTATAATTGGTAGCCAAAACTATTTCTATAATATTTTTCAACACAAAAAAGAACCGCCAAAAGAAGTTATATACCAACTCATCATTATCGCTTCACAAACTCACTTATTAAATATAACATTTACGACAGAATATCTGGCAGTAGTATAAAGGGTCTTCTGTTTTTAGTGTTTATTTTGTAACTGTTACTTTTTTCAGTCATTGGATAGCGGTCATGCTGGGACATTGCCTTGACGGGTTTAACTCGACGGCATCGACCTTCAGTTTATCTTTTCATTTTCAAGTTTGGTATTTGTTTTATCGGGTACTATGGCCGAACTGGTTGCTATGTTTTGTATACAGAAACAAACCAAAAATAGTTGTCAGGCAATGGTGGTGAACAAATAGAGACACAAAGACAAACTAGCTCACACACGCAAACACACACACACACACACACACACACACACACACACACACACACACACACACACACACACACACACACACACACTAACTTTAATAAATGATGGGCTTCTACACAGTTTCCGTTTGCCAAATTCACTCTCAAGGCATTGGTCTACCCGAGGCTCCGGGTCTATTAATTTCAATTTCATATTTTGCTTTAATTTTGTTTTTATATAGTTTTAATATCTATTTGGTTATTAAGGCAACGAGCTAGTAGAATCTTTAAATGCTGAGAAAAATGCTTAGCGGCATTTCGTCTGACTTCTACGTTCTGAGTTCAAATTCCGTCAAGGTCGACTTTGCCTGTCATCTCTTTCGGGGTCAATAAAATAAGTACCAGATCGATATAACCATCCTACCCGCTCTCCCAAAATTGCTGACCTTGAGTCAAAAATTGAAATCAGTATCACACACACACACACACACACACACACACACACACACACACACACACACACACACACACACACACACACACACACGTATATAGGAGGAGGTGCTGAAATGTTCCTGGATTTAATGGTATCGCGAAAGGCCTGGCTGGAGCCCCAATCTTCCGAGTTCTCAGATAAATTGAAGGACCTCTTCAATAAGTGTGTAAATTTGAGAGGAGCATATATCAAATAAAATCATAATTAACTGATCGCCCTGTATTTCTTTTCCTCAAAGCCGGGAACTTTTACGCACTCCCTCGTATATATAATCATGATAATAAGCGTTTGAATAGAGCTATCTCTTCGCTAATATTTCGTCTTTGGAATGTTGCAGGATATGACACTCATTGGAATAGAATGGCTGTCTATCAAGGAAAGAAGCACATAGTTGTGGCATTGAACTTTGACTGTATTCAAGTTCAGTATAAAAAGCTTTCTCACACAAGTGACACTATTGAGTAGCAGCCATTTTGTCAGATTAAAAACTAAACTCTGAAAGTTACTGATTCACAATAAAACGACTCATACCACAACAAAAGCACTGGATGTTCCTGGATAAGTTACGAATATTGTATTAAGAACATCAGATGTTAACCCATTAGTGCCAAAAAATCTTTTTATTTAATTTATTACCAAAAATCTTTTTTTTATACAACTTTATCTGATACTAAATATATAAAAAAAAATTTATTACAATATTTGAAAGACACTCCAGTCTTGATGCCTAACGAAAGATATCTCAGATAAATACAGGTGCTGCTGAAATATGATGGATTATTTGGTCCTAAAAATGAACCTTGGGCGCTATATAAGGCTGCGAGCTGGCAGAATCATTAGCATACCGGGCAAGATGCTTAGCGGCATTTGTTCGTTTTAAATTCTGAGTTCAAATTCCGGCAAGGTCGAGTTTGCCTTTCATCTTTTTGGGGTCGATAAATTAAATACCAGTGAAACACTAGGGTCAATGTAATTGACTATTCCCCAAATTTCAGGCCTTGTGCCAGTAATAGAAAAAACAATTATTATTATTATTATTATTAGCTAGACCCGTGAAAAATTCACGGAAATTATAAAAAATGTAAGCATCTGTAAATTGTGTGCTGGTGCGATGAGAAATGTTTCTATATTGTGACAGTTAAAGGCGGCATGCTGGCAGAACCGTTAGCACGCCGGGTGAAATACTTATCTGTATTTCGTATGTCTTTACGTTCTGAGTTCAAATTCTGCCGAGATGTACTTTGCCTCTCATCCTTTCGGGGACGTGACTGCCTCCACCCCAAATTTCAGGACTTGTGCCTATTTCAGGACTAGTGCCAAATTTCAGGACTTGCGACAGTTACAGAATATAGAAAGAAGTGTAAAACCGATAACTATATAATCCAACTAAAACATCTCAGTTACGCAAACGTAAACAGAATTACTATTTAGCCTTAAAATACATCGTACATATTCAGAGAACCCTCTTGGTTTAGTGGTACGGAATATTTTTCTCGTATTCTTTTATTTCTTTCAGTCCTTTGACGGTGGCCATGCTAGAGCACCACCCTGTAGTCAAAAAAATTGACCCCTGAACTTATTCCCTCTAAGCCTGGTGCTTCTTCTATCAGTCTCTTCTGCTGAACAACTAAGTTACAGGGACGCAAACTCACGAACATCAGTTGTCAAGCAATGGTGGTGGGGGTACAAACACAGACACATTCATATATATATATATATATATATGTGTGTGTGTGTGTGTGTGTCTGTGTATGTCTTTTAGTTTTTGCTTACTTATACATATCAACAAATGAGCCAATCGAACAATTCCGTGTGGTTGTTCAATTTGCTAGAAATAACAGCCAAATGTCTCTCATATTATGCTCTTGTTAGTATTAAGGAAAGGGCAAAAATAGAATTAATATTTTTGATTTTGTTCGGCTCTATGAATTTAATTTTTTTTAATGCTTTCTTCCATTACTTGATACAAGAAAAAAGAAACTAGAAAAATCTTGACCAAAAACAGAGAAATTGTAACTTAACAAAAATATAGAAAGAGAAAGAAAAGGTCGTATTCGAAAGCCAAAAGATGTTCTTTAGCTGAGGTGTAATTTTATAATTAAAACAAATTCAAAATTTAAATTTCGGCATATAAGACTTAACATCTTATCTGGTGTGTGGCCGAACTCAAATGGGTAGAAGACCTAAAACAAATGTGTGTGTGTGTGTGTGTGTGTGTGTGTGTGTGTGTGTGTGTGTGTGTGTGTGGTTAGGCCTTTAATAGCCAGGAGGGTTCAATCGTAGAAAGGAATTCAAAGGAATTCAGCCACTCCCTCTCACTCTTTCTCTTTTTTTCTCACTTCCTCTCTCCCTTGCTCGACACAAGCGTCAAATTTAAGTATCTTAATTTTTGCATTAAGATATTCAATGCTTCGATTGAATAGTAGGCATGGGTATTGAGTAGTAGTAATACAACACATTGGTTGGTGGTCTCAAATCTCTTCCAGACATTACAAGAGATCTAGCTAAAAATTTTTATTTAAGCAACAAAATTTCTTTCAACAGTTCCTTTCTCTTAAGCATGACACACACATCAAGTACGTACAAAAAACATATTGGCCTATTAACATTATTGATTATCAAGGCAGCAAGTTGGCAGAGTCGTTAGCACACCGGACAAGATACTTAGCGGCATTTCGTCCGTCTTTAAGTTCTGAGTTCAAATTCCACCGAGGTTGGCTTTACCATTCATCCTTTCGGAATCTATAAAATAACCAGTTGAACAGTGGGGTCGGTTTAGTCGACTTGACTCTTCCCCTAAAACTGTCAGCCTTCTGCCAAAATATGAAGCCATGATATAAACCAATATACAACCATACCTCATCTTACGTCGGCAATTGGTTTCAAGACATGTGACTTAACCTATATTGTGAAAGTATATGTAAAAATAAAGTGATACTCTATTTAAGACTATTGGCTGATTTTTCTTCTAATGTTTGTCTTTATATTTAACTGTGCATAAAAAATATTAATATTTGTGTATCTCCATTCGTGTGCATATGTATGTATATATATATAGAACCATATACATGTAGATACATGTGTATGTATGTATGTATGTGTGCAAGAGCTTATGTACGTAAGAGAGTATGAACATGTGTCCATATAACTATATGCATCTGTGCAGCTGTTTATCTATAAACATGGATGTTTATATATTATACGCATACATAGACACACACAAACACGCAGATATACATATAAACACACACACAGGCACGCACATACACACGTATATGTATATATATATATATATATATATATATATATATATATATATGCCGTTTAGTTTTGTTTCCGTGATGATGAATGACTGTGTTAAGCTCAAGAGAATTTCAATTTAGAACAAAGATATTAAACTCAGATACCGTAAACTATCTAATCTGCTGCTTACCACTGTGTGCCAGATGTCCACGATTTATGGAAAACCAAAACAGCAGGATTTTGAGTCAACGTGGTCAGTCGACATTGTAGAAATAGTAGACAAATTTCCCTCAAATTACATTCTATTCTTTTAAAATGGAAAGGTGCATTAAATAATGTTGTAGAATTCAATCATGGGCAACAAGCCGTGTGGTCCGCAGGTTGTTTCTGAACGTAAAATATCTTCCCTTATAGTTGTTTTTTAGCGTAAGATTATCTACACAACACTTTTACTTGTTTCAACTTGTGAAGTGTGGTCATACTGGGGCACCGTCGTTAGTTTAAAAAAAAAACACATTATTTGAAAACTTCCTCTGATATGTGTCATTTGATGAATTATGTGGTTTGACGCTGCTGCCTTCATTTGCGTTTCCTGATGTGAGTTAGTTTTATCCGGACAACTCGACATGAGAGGGGTTCACTTTTGTTTTGAGGACTCCTGCATCCACCCCATGTAGATCTCTCAGGCATTTCGGGGGGATATTAAAGAGCTGTGAGCCCTTGAAATTTAAGCTGTTGGCGTATCTGGTCCTGTATCTTGTTGCCCCGTTCTAGTGTCTATATAACTTTTAATGTCAAAGTTTGGTAAACGTCCTTCTGGGATTTTCACTGCATATTGTTCCCGCCTTCGTCCTAAGAAGTAGAGTGTTAACTTTTTCAGCTTTTCTCAGTACCTGACCGGTCACATTGAGACGATCTTTTTCGTGTAGCTTCGCTGGATTGTTTCCAGTTCTATCGTTAATTTTACTCTGCGCGGTGACCAGTTTTGGGAGCAGTAGTATAAGCAATTGAGGATAAATGTCACTCAAGGGACCATCATGGCTTCTTGTTCTCTCGTTCCGAAAATTATTACCAGCTGAGTTAGGGGCTTTCGGAACTTTGTCCAGGCTATTCTTAATCTAGTGGCAACACTCTCAGAGCATCCACCCCCACTACAGACCTGGTCAGCTAGGTAGTGGAAGCCATCAACTATTTTTAGTTTTTTCCCCTGGCATGTGATGGAATATGTTTTCTGTACATCTTCAGTGTTTATTTCCCCTGTGCATTTGCCACACAAAAACTATCTTCCCAGTTAACCTTCCTTTGATATTGCTGCACCTCTTATGTGTCCATAGCTTACACCTGGTACATCTTACGGAGTTTCTACTTACGCCTTTTCTACAGATCGAGCAGGGCCATCTACTTAAGGGGTTAGTGATTTATCCGCCTTCCTACTTACTGGGACTTTGGTTTTTGATACATTGTCTCTAAGGCCCTTCGATTCTAGACCTTGCTTCCACACTTGAAAGTTCATCTCTAGTTCTGGTATACCAGCTATTAGAGCAAGATCATCAGCAGAGATAAGCTCCTAAGGACAGCCTGTCTTGAATTATATATATCATAAACGTGCATATATATGATATATATATATATATATATATATATATATATATATATATATATATATATATATATATGTATATATGTATGTGTACGTATAAACACTACACACAAATGTATGGTAGTTATGAGAATATATATTTGTGTGTGTGTATCTATCTATCTATCTATCTATCTATCTATCTATCTATCTATCTATCTATCTATATATATATATATATATACGTGCTCTGAGAAGGGAGAAAGTATAAGCCATATTATATTGTTAGTGCTGTAAGCTCGCACAAAGCGAATACAAAAGGAGACACGACAATGCGGCCAGATATATCCACTGGCTGTTGTTCGGTAAAGCAAACGTCGTGAGAGCCGAACAATGTTATGAACACAAGCTAGAGGGAGCAATGGAAAACGAACATAACAAAATACTCTGGTATTTTAGCATGCAGTGCAACCAAGTCATAGAGGCGAGACGACTAGATATCGTGCTCATCCATAACGATGAAAAAGAAGCAAAGATAACAGACGTTGCAATACCAGGTGATTCGAGGGCGAAATGTAAGGAAACAGAAAAGATTGAGAAATACCAGCCACTGCGGTATAGGAAAGTTATGGGGCATGAGGAAAGTAGTGGTGATACCGGTGGTAATTAGAGCATTAGGAGTAGTTTCCAAGAATATTGGAGCTGCTTTCAGGCCCGAGGTAATCCAGAAGACGGCATTGTTAGGTACAGCTCGCATTCTAAGGAGAGTATTGTCTCTTTGAGTCACAGGAGAAGGCACTACTTGAAACCTTTGGTGATTTGCTATTGTCTGCTTTCAAGTAAAGAACAGCCGGTTATTAAGAACTATACGAGTGTCATTCAGAATAACAACAACAACAATAATAATAATAACAATAATAATGATAACAATAATAATAAATGCCCTGATGCAGTATCAGACAGTGGCTTTCATAGCTTCTCATCTTAACTGTAGGAAGTGTTATCGTGTACATTGCTTTGTCTTCGTATAAAAGGATGGGCTACAGTAAATATTCTGCTTAATACCACAGATTTGCTTGTCAGTTGTTTGATCTTAACCAGTTGAGCATGTCCCTTGGTGGCTGACGATATGTGCATCTCTGATCATGAGCAGAAGTAGTGGGGGAGCATCATAGCCATGTGTTGAGAGGAATTCTTTGGGGTTTGGATAATTCACCTGTGGAAACGTTGGTGTTTCGTATATTTTACCCCAGTGTCACTTTGATGGCATGCAGTACTCTCTCACTCAATAATAATAATAATAATAATCATCATCATAACTATAATGACTTCACTTATTTGGCACAAGGGCGAAATAATAATAATAATAATAATAATAATAATAATAATAATAATAATAATAATAATAATAATAATATGCATATTTTTATGCACAGAGAGAGAGAGAGAGAGAGTGAGATTGAGAGAGTAGGACGAAAAATAAAGAAAAATTGGGAGAGAGGGGACAGAGAGTTTGAGAGAAATAGAGAGAAAGAGAGAGAAAAGGAGAAAGTGTGAGAGAAAGGGAGACAATGAGTGAGGAAGAGAGAGTGATGTGAATATAATCATTATATCTTGACTCTTTGTTCTATGTAAGACGTCATAGTGAATTGCAGAACATGTCATTTCGTTGAAATTGCGATGGAATTTGCATGTATCTCTTTAATTAACGGTGAGTTTGATTTTATTCAGCTGCTTCATAACATGGGCCTGGTTTTAGAGCTAATGTAAGATTGAGGTTTGCTTAATTCTTTACCTAAAGGGCTTTTGGGAAATTTGGTAGTATTTTGGTACATTACGAGTCCTGCGTTTCATAATTATGTAGACACACGGATACATACACATATGTATATGTACACACACACACACACACACACACACATACGCACACAAACACACATTTATGTACACTTATGCATAACACACATGTAGCATACCGTACATGTATGCAGATATGCATACATATAAGCATGTATTTATTCATGCACACTTTACGCTCGCAGATGAGTAGAAACATATGCATACATATGCGAAAATACTGAAACATACATGCATACATACATATAGGTACATATATTTGTAAACTTACAAGCACACTCACACATGCATCTCCTTGCGCATATACGTGCATACGCAGAGATTTTATTGGTCTATAATGCTCAACAAATCAACGTATAGACTTTACAGAACGTGCATAAACGTGCAAGTATATGCACATGCTTATACCTATCTATCTATCTATCTATCTATCTATCTATCTATCTATCTATCTATCTATCTATCTATCTATCATATATGTTATATATGTGTGTGTGTGTGTGTATATGTATGTATAAGTATAATCGTGGATGCGTGAGCTGTGGTAAGAAGTATGCTTCCAGACCACATGGTCACAAGTTCAGTCCCACTGCGTGGCACGCTGAGCCAGCGTCTTCTACTATAGCCTGGAAGAGATCAAAGCCATGTGAACGGATTTGGCATAGTGAAACTGAAAGAAGCGAGTCGTAGACACACACACACAGACATAAACACACACATATTTATATACACGGACATATGTATCTACATACGTATGTGCCTGGGTGAGTGTTTTTGTGTATGGCCCTACCACCACCTGACAACCGGTGCTGGTTTATTTCCGGTCACTTAACATTTAGCAAAAGACACCGATAGAATAAATACCAAATTTAAAGAAATGAATCATAAATACTGGAGGGGGGGGGGTGATTTGTTCGACTAAAACTCTCCGTGATGATGTCCCAGCATGGCCACAATCCAATGACTGAAACAAGTAGTAGATTAAAGATAAAAGAAAGCCGAAACCGATTTTTAAAAATTATAATTTCGTTCTTGCACTATCATGACATAACCTCGTCATAATCTAAAGTTCGTATGTGTACTTTTGATTAATATGTACACCAGAACAGTAGGTTCAACATGATAGCGTAGCGTACATCATGTAACTGATAATAACCATCTACTCTTCACTCACACATACACGCGCATACACGCATACACACATACATTATATACATGCATACATACATATGCATGTATATATATATATATATATATATATATATATATATATATATATATATGTATATATATATATTTATATGTATATATTAACTTATACATACAGATATAAACATATATTATATATCCATGCCGAAATATATTTATATATACATACGTGTATATGCATGCACATATACACAAGTGCACACGCTTTGACGCACACTGAGCACGCACTTGCACACACGCATACACACACTCACACGCTCACACACACGCACACGTGCACACACACGCACATGCACACATACATATACACCCTTATATATACAGATGCAAAGGCGCTATGTGTAACTCATCTGAAAACAATAAAGTCAGTGCAGATAAGAATATAGTGTAGTATATCTCAGCATTGAATATGAATGTCAAGAGCTTTGTGGTAGAGCAGTTCGTCTTCATAAGATAAAAAAGAACAACAAAAAAAGAAATAAACGAAAAACAACACAAAAAGAAAAAAGACAAAATATTTCTCCCTCAGCTACAAATCATACTAACTCTTTAATAACAACAACGTCAAGGTTAGTTATAGCACCCCAACACGTTCCAAAGTTGCATTACATAATGCGAGATTACTGGGGACAAATAGAATGACGAACGCAATGCAGCAACAAGAAATCACAGTTATAGCTCGTAAACAACTCCATCTTGCCAAGAAATATTGTTTACTGCATCAAAGTAAATCCATAAAACAGAAAAAGCTATCTTTTACATCACCCTTTTTTATTGGAGTCCTTCGAAGAAATGCATTTTGCTATCATACCAGCTTCTTCAAACATCACTTACGTCTCTGTGAGGGAGCTTCTGTATAACGTCGCCCGACCTGCGAGACATAGAGACAAATGGTGGCAAATCCCTTGCTACCAACAGTCCACGGTTCATGACAATGAAGGATAGATTGTGTAACACAATCTTAGATAATTTGTTTCTAAGGAGATGGTCACAGTTGGAATGCTTTTGATTTACACAATCACACGTTAACTGTGGTTAAACAACAAAAACAGCATTCTTCATAACACATCAAACAGATCTTCAAGTAATACCTATGAATCAAAGGTAAAGAAGACGGTAACATGATTAAAGAGACAACAATGCTGGTTGTAGCAGCAAAATTCCTTAACCCGTTATTAAGTAATACTCCATGTATTGTCCAGCTCTTTACACGTTCCAAATAGGGGATCAAAGCTAATGTCGTCCTACTGACAGGAACAAGAATCCTTTGCTGAGTCACTGACACCACACTATATCGAGAAGACATCATAAATCACATGATTTATCAATTCCTTCTATATTGTGTCCTACGCCTGCTTTACATACACCAAGGATTGTTAGTAAACAGTTGGATACGAGACCATGATATGAATGTAAATATATAACTCCCTCCCCTCCCACCTACATACCCACTTCCCTTCCTAACATGCACACACATGTTGTGTGTGTATGTATATATATATATATATATATATATATATATATATATATATATATATATATATATATATATATATATATATATATATATATATATATGTATATATATATATTGTATATATACATATATTATATATATTGTATGTATACATATATAAAAGCGATTTAAAACTAATTGTTTTTCTCCTTATATATATATGAATAAAAGATAATAGTATCTAGAAAACCCAAAGAGTGGCAGGTAATGCAAAGTAAGTGCTATGGACAAATCGTAGTTAAACTCTTGCTTCGATAGTGATATGAGTGAGTAGTTTAATGTGGGTCCTGTAGTAGCATGCATATATATATATATATATATATATATATATATATATATATATATATATTAGAGAAAAAGAGATAACGAAGCCAACATCATCTTAAAAATTCAAAAATAGAAATATTCCTTACATTTTTGTCATGGTTCATAATAGATTCAGGGCTTCTATACCAAGGTCAACGCTTAGCCTGTAAGTTATGTCTAAAAGAGGCATTGCACATTATTAAAACAAAACTCCTCGACACTACTAAATAAATATAATGAGGCCATAAGTACACCGCCTTTAACATGCCTTCAAATTTTACCACAAATCTAAATGCAACCTAAATAACCACACAGCATATATCCACAACACCCCTTAGGTAATCCCTAACAACCTTACTTAACTTTCCTTTACCTCCATTTTAATTTTAACTCCCCAATCTTACTTTAAAGATCTCAATCATTTAATACTACATATATCGGCATGTAAGCGGATACATGTGCGTGTTTGTGTAAATGTGTGAGCATGTAGTTTTATGTATGTATGTATATGTATGTGGGTATATATATTTGTGTGTGTATATATATATATATATATATATATATATATATATAATACAAAGAATATATATACATGTATACACACATATATGTACATACTTACATCTACATGTGTATATACATGCATATCAGGGTACAGGACGTTAGAACAATAAACTACAGACAACGGAACGAACACATAGGAAAACGGAAAGCCCCTTGGAATATCCCTTCATCAGCTGTCTCTATTCTATCTAGACGTTTCGAAGACCAGACAGGACGTACTCTAGAATAGTCTCTTCCTGAGTAGTGGATATATATATATATATATATATATATATATATATATATATATATATATATATATATATATATATATATATATATATACATATATATAATAATATAAATAATATATATATGCATACATACATACGTATATGTACAAACTTACATCTATACATATGTATGTATGTATGTATGTATGTATGTATGTATGTATGTATGTATGTATGTATGTATGTATGTGTAGTGAATCTTGCAGGCATGAAGTGGATTCGATCCACCATAGCCAAATTTAAATTAACACTTCAACAGAACTTTTCTCACGGTGGAACAATAGTTTTTCTGTGACAGCAGTTTTACATTTGCCAGATTGCCTCAGCTATGCCGAAATAATGTCTCCACCTTTTGACCTTTCTAATCTCTTCTATTTCACCAAAAGTTAGAATTAAGATAACAAGTACCACCAACTAAATCTATTGTTCTCAATGATATGTCTATCCTTCTGGATAGTTATAAAAGCAAGAACCCCAAGCAAAAATCAGTTAGTGACTTGATGACAACTGAGTTAGTCGGCTCGTGACAACTCAATCAGATAGTTAATGAATGATAAACTCGAGTGAGAGACAGCTACCATCACTTAGGGAGCAGAACGCTAGAATCATGATCCAAAGCAAGGTAGCTACTCTAAGACAATGGTCAAATGGAGAAATGAAAATTTACTCTCAGCAGCTATGACACCCAACCTCCCACACCCTC
>NC_142930.1:147922832-147925332 GCF_046866305.1 Octopus bimaculoides
TAGACACATACACAAACATACATACAGATATATACACATACACGTATATATCTATCTATCCATTTTGCTATCTGTCTGTCTGTCTGTCTGCCTATCTATGCGCACATGCGTGCGCACGTACACACACACACACACACACACATCCGTCATCTTCACATAAGGCCGTGATGCACAGATAATTTACAGACGAGAAATATAGACGACTGAAATATCTTCCAATACATAACTGGCACACACATATTACTGATTTCGTGGAGTATGAAGGTCAAAATCATAGAAATTCAGATTAGTGAATTCAGTTACGTATATATAAAAAAAAAGCTCCAATGCAAAATTATTCATTTATAATCCATCGCAGAAAATCACCGAAACAATTGTTGTTGTTGTTGGCACTCCGTCGGTTCCAGTTGATCCGATCAACGGAACAGCCTGCTCGTGAAATTAACGTGCAAGTGGCTGAGCACTCCACAGACATGTGTACCCTTAACGTAGTTCTCGGAGATATTCAGCGTGTCACAGAGTGTGACAAGGCTGGCGCTTTGAAATACAGGCACAACAAAACAGGAAGTAAGAGTGAGAGAAAGTTGTGGTGGAAGTGTACAGCAGGGTTCGCCACCATCCCCTGCCGGAGCCTCGTGGAGCTTTATGTAATTTCGCTCAATAAACACTCACAACGCCCGGTCTGGGAATCGAAACCGCGATCCTATGACCGCGAGTCCGCTGCCCTAACCACTGGGCCATTGCGCCTCCACACCGAAACAATTCATTGCCCTCAAAATCAGGAATTCAAATTTTTCTGTGTGGCAGTATTCTCACAAGTTGTGTCAGAAACAATAGCTGAATATTCAGTGGTATTATAAAAAAAGCAGAACGAAATTTAGAATGTACTCGTATTACGTAATCAACTGAGAAACGATATATTTGACTCTGTTGGTAGCTTGTATCAAGATAGATCTTCAGAAGTGATTCTCCGAAGCGGATCTTATCGTCCCATAAATACGTTGATATTATTTTTGAGAGCTATAGTACCAAAGGCGAGTTTGTATGTGCTGATAGTATCCGAAATCTGAGATATGAAAAAGGAGCTTTGAGATTGTCTTGATGGTCCATACAGCAGGTTTCTCATAGCATCTCACTTCTCTCTGCTATTTTTGCATAAACCTCGGGAGGATTTGCTGATCACTGTTGTCGTGTTGAACGACAGATCATCTGGACGTGTTATACTTTGGAGACTTAGGCATTTTAATAAACAACAAAGACCCCCTCAAATATACGGATGCTGTAGGCGGAGACACAACACGAAATTTAGGACCTTTAAAATCTAATAAGGGTTAGAGATTCCTAGCGCCGCATTGTGAGATGAATTTCGGTTGAAGTACCCTGTGATATGGATGAGGTATGGGATAGGATAAAGGATATGGATGATGGGGGTGTAGATTGAAAAACAGAAACAAGAAAGAAAGAAACAAACAAAAAAAAAAGAAAACAACCACAGCAACAACAAAAGTAGTAAACGGAAACATATTGAGTTTTTTGTTCCG
Organism: Octopus bimaculoides; assembly: GCF_046866305.1. Classification (NCBI taxonomy): domain Eukaryota; kingdom Metazoa; phylum Mollusca; class Cephalopoda; order Octopoda; family Octopodidae; genus Octopus; species Octopus bimaculoides. The sequence goes on from NC_142930.1 coordinate 147,924,374, forward strand.
CAGTATCCAGTATCAGATTCACAATCGTGCTTTTATAATTCAGCTCGCACTTGAACAAAGTTCACATGCGTTTAATAATGCATACAGTCATGCCTGCACGTATGTATGTATGTATGTATGTATGTATGTATGTATGTATGTATGTATGTATGTATGTATGTACGTATGTATGTATGTTGGTAGGTATTGATGTGTGTATGCATGAATACATATATGTCTGTATATATATACATATATATATACATATATATATATATATGTATGTATGTATGTATATACATATATGTTTCTATATATAATTTTGATGGAACAAATTTTTGTAATATTGCGATTTTGAGTCGATTATGTATATCCCTTTTCTCTAACAAAAAGCAAACAAACAAACAGACAAACAAAACAAAACAAAACAAAAACAAATAAAAGAGACCCTTGTTTCTATTAAAGAGAAATCATTATTTTGATAAATACATTCTGACTGTTTGATTGATAGCAAGCGACACCACTAAGCACGAGAGTCAATTTAACCACGCTATATTTCATCTCGGATAAGGTTTAGCAGTTTCCTGTAACGTAACATTATAATATGACGAAAGACATTAGTCGCGTAACATTAATTTCGTTCCACATCATTTGGCTGCTGTATTACTAACCGAAGCATTCTACCGCTGTATCAGCACCACCATCAGTATAATCTCCCCAAACAACAACAATCTAGCTGTGTATTAACTATTTTTCACTTTAGCTTGTCCTCTGTTTATGCTTTTTTCCCTCTCTTCGTCTTTCTCCTCTCTCTATCTCTCTTCAATATATACACACATACATATACAGCAATCATATATATATATATATATATATATATATATATATATATATATATAAATATATATATATATATATATATATATATATATATATGTATGTATAATTCTCTTTCACAGCTTATGCAGACGCAAACATAC
>NC_142930.1:147930332-147937832 GCF_046866305.1 Octopus bimaculoides
TCACAAGGCTTTTATATATATTTAGCTATTTGTTAATACGAATAGTTTCACGTTGCCGTTGATTGCAGATTGGAAGTTATATTTCAACACGCATATATTTCTCTGAAAATACTTGGAGTTCCATGATGTTCAGGAAAAAAAAAAACCGGGTTGGACAGAAGGATGAATATAATGAATATTATGCATGAATTGGATATGTAACTTGTGACAAGTGACATCACATCATGATAGGAAACACAGAAGTAAACGTCTATACAATTAGTTATATTACACGCTCTTTAACAGTAATGACGTAAAAGTCAGTTACAGTTGTACCAAAGGTTTTCTGTTAGTGCCATATCAAGGATCATCAAAACAATTTTCAAAACACATAGTTGAAACCCTCTATCCCATTGTAATTTCAGTAACATCATATATTGTCTTAAGCGATTACTGTTCGATTTTTTACTGAGGGCAAAATATACGTAATCAGCGCTCAGCAATTTAAAAGTAAAATAGTTTCAGTTGATTTTCTTCCATTTCTACGTTAAAATGTGTATATTTCTCCTGAAGCCTGGCCTATGTCTGCACTGTCGTCCTTTTGTCTATCTTTTACATCACTACTATATTAGCTTCTGCAGTTCGAGGATGGCTGGGTTCGTGCCACCTTCATTTAAGCCCTCTCGAATCACTCATCTCTACTTCTATTGTTTACCCTCCATCTACACTCAGGTCATATACTACTCCCTGCCCAGTCCTATTTCTCTAAACCATTTACTCTCTAAAGCTTTCTTCTAAGTCATGATTTTGACTTGTGACTACTAAAGAAGAACATTACTGATGTTGATCCACAGGTTTCGGAAAGATTGAGACGGAAACGGCCACAAACTCTTCTTTGAGATCAAACTATTAAAAACGTTTAATCTATATTTTCTTTTTTATCTTTTACTCAAGAAAGAAGGGTGGTGTCCAGAACCCTTTACAAGGTCTCCGAGTTTTGTAGAAAGGATGGAGCGAAAGTGGAAGATATTCTCAAACCGGGGACCAGCCCGAATGCTTGCAACAGAGTGTATTCCTCTAAAGGTACCCAAGTTTCCACGTCGTGGTGTTAGCTTGCGCTATGGATGAAATTTACGACCCAAGTAGCCCTCTTCCCCCAGTTTTGCTAAACCACCGCTCTGGATTGGTAATCTTTTAACTTCTTCTAAAGGATGGAAGATAAAATTAACTTCAGTTATATTTGAATACGTGTGTCAGATTAAATAACGCGAGGGATTCTATACGGATGCTCTAATGATTTTGTCAATTTGATACATTTGTATACAACTTTCATAGCAAGGATACGAACTCTGACCATTCTACATCCACCCGTAATCACATTGCATTTTAATATATAAGTTACGACGAGGGCGACGACGACGACAACAACGACGAGGGTTCCAGTTGATCCGAAAGTGGAAAAATATGGGGGCGTAAAATCATGTTTCCTCATAGTAGTAGTAGTATTAGTAGTAGTAGTAGTAGTAGTAGTAGTAGTAAGAAAGGAAAGACAGAAAGGAAAATAGAAAGCAACGAAGGTGAAATATAATGGTAATAGTGACAGAAGATTTGTCGGATGTGATTAAAAAGATTTATAAGTCAGACAAGGAGATGGTCGTGGATAAGGAACGGTATCAGAGTTGGAGGCTACAAGACAGAGAAGAGATGAAAAAGAAAAAGGAAGGGGAGATCGGAGAGAAGGAGAAAAAGAAAATGATGGAGAGGGAGCGGGAGAAGAATGAAAAGAAGAAGAAGAAGAGGAAAAAAAAGAAACCTGAAAAGATGGAGAGTGTGAAGAAGCAGAGGGGGAGTACGATGACGAGAAGAAGAAGAAGAAGAAGAAGAAGAAGAAGAAGAAGAAGAAGAAGAAGAAGAAGAAGAAGAAAAAGAAAAAGAAGACGAATAATAATAATAATAAGAAGAAGAAGAAGAAAAAGTTGTAGTAGTGGTAGAAAGAGGAGGAGGAGGAACAGAAGAAGTAGAAAGAAGAGGAGCAACAAAAGAGGCAAATTATGAAAAAGTAGAAGAATGAAAATAAGATAAAACAGAAGATGTGGAGGAGGAAGAAAGACAAATAACAGAAGTTCTGGGACAGAGAATATAAAAATAAAAAAAAAGAAAAACGCAAAAAAGAAAAAGAAGAGAGGAAAATACGAATCATTCCAAAAAAATAAATAAATACAAAGTCAATATCAGACTCCTTGGTGAAATTTATTTAGTTCATTCCTTGCTTCCCTTTCCCCGTTTTTCTTTCTTTTCTTCTTCATTCTTTCTTTCAATCATTTAATATTTTCATTTGTACAGTATTTCTTGTATTAATGTCTGTCTTTATTATTTCTTTTTATATTTCATATCTATTTTTTTTTCTTATGTTTTTAAATTATTTCCTTTAAATCTGAGTTTGGAAAGTCTTATTTTCTTGAACATCTATTTATCATGGAGTCGACCAAGTGGAAACAGCTTAACAGGAAAAGGTGCAAAACACATACATGGAAATGGGATTTCTGTTTTTACTTTATTTTCATATGCTATTTATTAGGTTTTCATTTTATTTCCTGATATCTTCTTTTATATTTATTATCTGCCTTTTCGTACTTATCTTTTTATATTTTTAAAACGATTTTTATTTTTGTTTGTTTTCATTCTTCGTATTTTTGTTTTTGTTTTGTTCTTATTTTCTTTATACATTTTGTTTTTGCTTCTTTTCGGGGTTTAGAGCAAGCGGAGATTAAGCAGATTTCAAATATGGATACAAAACATAAATTGCACTCTAAAATAACCACATAACTCTATATCACACAAGAACAAACTCACCTACAATACGCATACACACACAAAACACAGAAAATGCTATGTATGTATGCATATTTCTAACTGAATATGTCTGTGGACTATACACACACACACACACACACACACACACACACACACATATATATATATATATATATATATATATATATATATATATATATATATATATAAGTATATATATATATATAAGTATATATATATATATATATATATATATATATAAGTATATATATGTATATATATATATATAAGTATATATATGTATATATATATATATATATAAGTATATATATGTATATATATATATATAAGTATATATATGTATATATATATATATATATATATATATACTTTATTTAAAAGCAGCAGAAATATAACAAAAAAAAACCCCGTTTTTTTATTATATTTCTGCTGCTTTTAAATAAAGCATATTACTCTACCTCTGGTATTTGAGTACACTTTTTTCCACCTTGTTGCACATTTCATGTGCTTACTCCGGTATATATATATATATATATATATATATATATGAATGTATGTGTGTGCGTATTCATATGCGAACACATACGCACGCACGCACACACATATATAGGTACTTATAGGTATATGTACGTTGAAGCATAAGTATGTATACATGAATACACACACATATATATATACATGCATGTATATATGTATGTACATATATGTAATTATACAAAAGTACATATTCACGCGTGCAAGAGGACACGAACACACGCAAGATTATGAGAATATGCATAAAAACATTAGCTATAATATCGGACCAATCTACACAAACACGTCTGAACACTAAATCACATCGTGATACCTTGGAGAACATGTAGAAAATCACTGATATATACATACATAATACATACTTATATACATACATATGTGTGCGTATAAACATATATATATGTACATTTATATATATCTTTGTGCAATTTCTCTAATTTTTTACGAGCAGCAACAGTAATCTTGGTTACTTTTCGAGTTCACTGTTATAATGTTGCCAGTTGTTGTACGTATTTTTAAGTCTCAGATTTAAAGTCGTACCATATCTCTGCTTATCAGCTGTATCCGTACTTTTAGAAATAATTAAGAAAAAAAAAAAAACTTCCATAAATGTCTCACGAGCTTTTCTTTTTGACTTATATCTTGCAACGTATTCCGTGGAATGATGGAATTGGCATACAGAAAACAATAAAAGCAGTTTTGAAAAATGTACTTTCGTGCATACATACAAACATACATACATACATATACATACATACATACATACATACATATGTACGTACGAACATACATATACGTCTATGCGTTTCTGTGCGTGCATATATGTTTCTCTTTGTGTGTGTGTATATATACGCATATACATATATGTATGTATATATGTATACATACATATACATACATACATATATATATATATATATATATATATATATATATATATATATATATATATATATATATATATATATATATATATATATACGTATATATATATATATATATATATAAATATATGTATTATGTATGTATCTATATATGTACGTATGTTTCTATGTATGTATGTATGTATGTATGTATATCACACATCTGTATGTATATATAGATACACATACAGGGTGCGTTGAATATATTGCCGCCTAATTTACGCAAAAATGAAAATAACACTCGTATCTCATTTTATCACATATGTTACATAAAAATATCTTGAAATACTAAAGTGTGAATTTGTTCAATAAAATCGCCATTGGCTTCAACCACGGCCTCCAGATGACTTCGGAATCTCTTACAGTTCTTCTGAACGGTCTCCTTGTTTAAGCTGGTGAATTCTGCCATAATCCTTGTCTTGAGCGAGAGACCAACTAGGGTCTTTGTTGGTCTCTCGCTCAACTGGACCTCAGACATAATAATTAAGGAGGTTGCAGTCTGAGAAGTTATGTAGTCAGATGTTAAGGGTGGTGTGGTCGCAGAAATTGTCTGACACCCATGATCGGGTCCTCATTCTTGTGTAGCATGGTGCAGAGTCCTGTTGCTAGACATAGAGTCTTCCAGCAGCCACCCTCTTGACCCAAGGCAGCACTATCTCCTCCAGGCACTTAATGTAGGCCTACGTGTTGAATCTGAGGCCGTATGGGAAAATGAATGGAAGCATAACGTCGCCATCAGTAATGATCACTCCAAACACCATGATGTTAACTGGATCTTTGATTTTTATCACTCTCGGTACATGTTTTGGGGACATTTTGTCGTCATATTGACAACCAAAACTCTTGAAATTTTCCTGTGCGAATGCCAAGTAGTACAAATTTCTGGCAGAGTGAATTGCGTCATAGTGCTTTTTCTCTCACAGACGGTGTCCAACTGATCCTACTATACTATGCAGTCAACAAATTCAAAAACAAACAATGCGCATGCGCGAAATTAGAAATATGAAATGGTGACAATTTACCCAACGCATCCTTTATGTATATATTTTCATATTCTTACAGTATGGCCATACTTATTAGCAAAGCAAACATATATTATATCATATATTTTGTAAGATACACACAGAGATGCGCGTGCACACACATATACATACCTGCGAATATACATATAAACCTATGTCGTATGTATAGGGATAGCGGGTATGTCTGTGCAGGAGGAAGACGATATCTACGGATCCCTGTTGAGGAGTCTGCAAATCTGGTACGCAAAAAATTTCCAGCTTCATTTCCATTATTCTTTGAGCAAGTGGATATACACCAACTCATCTAAATGAAAGAAATGCCAAACTTCTATCTTTAGAGACAAACAAGGGCAGCATAATTCGTGCAGTACAGATGACCACATTGAGTAGGAGAGAAAATGAAAATAAAAATATCAGCAACTGATTCCTAAAATTAAAAGAAAGAATTTGTTACGTAATGAATGATAAAGAGAACAAAACTCTTTTCTTTACAGCTTTCCCTCCGAGCCTGTGGTTGGCCACATTAAACGTAGATATCAAATTCTGCTTATGACAAATGAATATAGTAACGTCTAATGCTTTCTTAGTGTACTTTGAATTGAATTTACAAACCAATCAAATCTCGTCGACTCATCATATTCTAAGTATTTATAAATATCTTTGCTTATATAGTGTCATGCTGCTTCGTTTCTTTAATTGCTTAAATGATCAGCAACGTGACTCTCAGACTAACGATTCAAGAAGACTAAACTTATACAAACTCTATTCTGTATATCCAATACTATTTTCTGTCTGCTCACACAAAAGTACAAAATGCACGCACAAGCACACACAAGCACGCAGACATAAGAAGGCACACATACACACACGCACACACACATACACACATACAGAGTGATTCACAGTTATAAAGAAAGAGGGAGAAAGAGAAAGTGAATGTGTGTGTGTGTATTTGTGTGTTTTGGTAAATGCCATGCACTAAGAACACATTCCTTGAGTCACTCTCTTACACTCACTCACTATCTATCTATCTATCTATCTATCTATCTATCTATCTATCTATCTATCTATCTATCTATGTTCGTATGCATACTCTTAGAATTATTGACCTCTATTTGTCCTGTTTATTCCACACATATATGCTTGAGTATGTGTTCGTATCTGTGTATGCATGCAAACATATACATACATATACACATAGATACAAACATACACACACATAGACACACACAAACACACAATCACACAGATACATACTTACATATACATATGCACAAACATTTCACACGCACAAGCATACGTTTTCCAATATGCTCGAACTGAAGGTGCCAAATATTGATGCATCAATGACACAAATTCAATATTATATTCTCGCATACAGACATTGAAGACATACATCTGTTAAAAGAAAGGAAAACGGAACTTATTATCTTCATAGCTACAGACAAGAAGCCAGGAATCAATCAGAAATGTCTTATATGGGTTTCTTAAGTTTGGGAAGTTCTGCTTTAACAAAGATTTGTTATGTCTTTCTTTTAGATATTTTATATCTGCTGAATGGGGATCTGGGTCTAGAGAGAAACTGTATATATGTGGTTTGTGATAATGTGATATATATATATACATACATACACACACACACACACACAACACACACACACACACACACATATATAATAATGATAATAATATTAGGGACAAAATCCCAAATTACAGGTAAAAACTCAATTAAAATCAATCGATGAGTTCTTGAAACTTGGTTCTTTACCCTAAAACTATATATATATATATATATATATATATATATATATATATATATATGTATATATATATATATATATATATATATGTATGTATATATATATATATATATATGTATATATATATATATATATATATTTGTGTGTGTATGTGTGTGTGTGTGTGTGTGTGTGTGTGTGTGTGTGTGTGTGTGTGTGTGTGTGTGTTTTGCCCTTCTACCATCGTTTGACAACCGATGTTGGTGGGTTTATGTCTCCGTAACTTAGCTGTTCGATGTAAAAGACTGATACAAAATGTACTAGGCTTACAGAGAATAAGTATCGGGGGGTCGATTTGTCTGGCTAAAACCCTTTAAGGCGGTGCTCTAGCAAGGCCGCAGTCAACTGACTGAAACAAATAAAGGAATAAAAGAATATATATATATACATGTGTGTATGTATATACAC
>NC_142930.1:147942832-147960332 GCF_046866305.1 Octopus bimaculoides
ATCTATCTATCTATCTATCTATCTGTGTGTCTATCTATCTATCTATCTGTGTGTCTATCTATCTATCTATCTATCTATCTATCTATCTATCTATCTATCTATCTATCATCATGGACGGACGGTAGACACATCGGCTCCCATGTAAGTTGCATTTTTCACCTCTTAAAAAACCTATTTTGTTTTTAAATTTTGTATAAGTTGTGTATAACACAAAATACTTCGTCAACATATATTTTTCAAATCGGAAATAGCTCTATTTAGAGCCTTATTTCCAAAAATTCAAACACATCTTCCTCGTTCCTAGCCATATTCTGTAAAACGAATATGGCTATGGTATACAACAAGGCCGATTTCCCGCCTCTAATGCCAGAGACGAAAGAACTTAATGTCGTTCCGCATGAACGCAGACAGGTGGTGGAAAAAAGGAATGATTGTGAATCTACTGCTGCTGCCTCAACCACCATCACTACCACCATCACGTGTAAAAACTCTGCTGCTACAGCAGTCTTGCCTGCCACCGTCACCAGTGAAAACAACAACAACAACAACAACAACAACAACAACAACAACAACAACAGCAACAACAAGGACACAAACGTCCTTGCTAACAAAACCACTGTCCTCACCACTGATACCACCACTATCGCCACCACCACCACAACAAACAGGAACTTTGCCGAGGCTTTGAAGCCCAGAAAAAGAATTTTGAATATATCGAAAGAGAAATTACTCGCATGCAAAAGCATGCTAAGTAAAAAGGACGTTACAGTCCATCTTCAAACACCTGCGGACTTTAAAATAAACATAGATAAAAAAAACTATCATCTACAGAACCATTAATTTAAAGACAAAGACACTGGAAAAATTCACCCAAGAAAAGGTTGAGAGATGCCTAAAGCAGCTATGGTCTTACAAAACTTACATAACGAGAGGAATGAAGTTCGCAACAGTAGAGGTAAGACTCGACAGCGAGCAGCGAGCCAAGGACCTCTCCACAAAGTCATTACAACATGAGAACCTGCTCATGATCCCTACGTACCTTGGTCGTAGGGTTACGAAAATAATGATTTCGAATGTGCCTCCTGAAATTGAGGAAGAATGGCTCGTATCTGCCATATGTATCAGCATAGAGGAGGAAATAAACATTTTAGAAGCATCTGCCGTGTACAATGAAAACTGGATTGGCCAGGAATTTTAACTCCTGGTACAAGTTGATCCAGTAAACTACGAGAAAATTCCACATAGAATCCAATTAACTGAGGATTCAAGTTTCCATGTTTCCGTTGAAGGCAGAAGGCCAGTTTGCTACGTTTGTAGTAGCAAAATTCACCTTCGAAACACATGCCCAGTAGCCCAGGAGCAAAGGCAACAACAATGTCAACAATACCAAGAAAGACAACAACAACAACAACAACCACAAGAAAACCAAAAGCACAAGAAAAAAAAACAGCATTACTGCCTACACCGCCATATGCACAACTGGTCAAGCAGCTGTACAACGAAATGGAGAATCGTCAGCAGCCAGCAACCCAGCCGAACCAAACAACAACACCACCAGTACCATCAAGAACAGAATCAGCACCATCACCACCACCACCACCACCACCAACAACAACAACAACCCCACAAGAACGCATGATGCCGAAAGGTCTGGATAGATGACCGTTTACGCGAACTACCGAGCGGATGCCGCTGTATAAGGCAGCGATCCAACCGCGGAAGACGGGACCGTTTTGCTGCTAGTTGCAGTAGACAGCTGCCAAGACGCCTCCAAACAAGTCTGTATGTATTGACTCTTGAGCCTCTACTGCGGAAGCTGGCGACGCTGAGGGGCATCCCACGAAAGCTGGGATGTGGGACGAGCGTGTCTGCATACGTGGACGACGTCACCGTCATAGTGTCGAGCCAAAAGCACATCGAGCTGGTCGGCGAGAGACTAAAAGAATACGAAGCGGTAACGGGAGCAAAAATTAACCGGGATAAGTCAGTGGGCTTGCGGCTCGGCACCTGGAGAAGCAAGCCCATGCCGTCTAACAGCGTCTCCACTGTGGGACACTGGACCGACAGGCCGGTTAAATTGCTCGGTGTCTGGTTCGGTCCGAACCTCCAAATGGAGAAGAACTGGGGCGAAATAACGACTAGGGTGGTCACTCTCACCCGGCAATGGGCCGAGAGGAAGCTATCCCTAAAAGGTCGGGCGGAGGTGGCGAACGCGTACATTGCATCCGTCATCGAATACCGTCTGACTGTCGTGCCTTGTCCCGACCCTACCATCACCAAACTGGAACGCATACTCTTCCGCTTCTTGTGGAAGGGAAGCGTTCCGATGGTTAGGCGATCCATTTGCTGTCAACAGCCGCTAAATGGAGGGCTGGGTATTCCGTGGTTGATGATGCGCAGACATGCGCTGAGACTGCGACATCTCCGGCGCTTCCTAGACGACGGTGAACAGGTGTGGTCGCCGTTTGTGCGGCGCGCTTTCCCGCAGCTCGTCTCCTTAGCCGAACTGCAGTCGTGGATTAAACAGAGACCTTGGCTCGGCGAATGGCACCGTGAGTGTCGCGTGGCTCTCAAGCAACTCTGCCGTCTGGGACCAATCTTGTGCAACTTTGATTCCACAAAAGCGTTCTATAGAGGATTAGTGGAGGGCAGGTACGACGACGATCTCGGGGCGAACCTGGGCGTCGACGAGGAACACCTGACCCGCCTGTTCAGGACAACTTTCGGGCCGGGACCTATGGACAACCACCAGAGATCCCTGGCCTGGCAGTGCTATCGAGAAGCATTACCCGTTCGGTATAAGCTTTACAGACACGGTTCGAGACACACCGGACCGACATGCCCGAGATGCGGTCAGAGCGACGAAACCGTTCTGCACGCACTCGTGCAGTGTCCAACCATTTCGGAGCCGTGGGCTTATGTCGAACGACTGCTGTCACGTGTGGGACGAGTCGGTTTATGAACCGAGTCTATCGTCAATATCGTCACGCCTCCTTCCTTTAAGCGGGAAGGAAGAGCTGTATTTATTGTACTTGTGGCTATGGCAAAAGAATGCATCTGGTGGACGCGTCTGAAAGGATTAGAGACAAACACTTTCCTTTCTGGTCAATCTCTCATCGACTTTTTCAAGTATCACTTGAAAAGTAAGGTGAGAGTAGAGAGGCAAGTGTTGTCTAGCAAATGTTTCGAAAAAAGATGGATACATGTAGCAAGAATGGCACGTATAAATGACGAAGCCACCTTGACCATGATTCTATAAAACGTTTTAAAATTTTGTAAACAGAGAGTTACTTACGTTTCTTGCATAAATAAAAGAAATTTTATTTAACAAATTGTGACACTAAGGACCGAGGTTACCGTGGTCTTTTCCGTAGGTTTTTCTTTCCACAGATAACCTCCCCATTTATTGGGAATTTTCTGTATTATTTCGTATTTTTTGTACATACCCCAAACGTTTTGCGATGTTTTTTTTTCATCGTTGTCCCCACTTTTGTTTTTTTTTCTGCTTTGTTTTCGCCCCCCTCGAAAAGAAAAACTCTACATTTGTTATTTTGTGCCCTCTGTGTTGAGCTCTGTGTGGCTAATAAAGAAACATATCTATCCATCTATCTAACTTTCTATCCATCCATCCGTCCGTCCGTCCGTCCGTCTGTCTGTCTGTCTATCTATTTCTCTCTCTCTTTCTCTCTCTCTCTCTGTGTATATATATATATATATATATATATACACACACATACATACACATTCATACATACGCATAATCATACATATATATAGCGGTGAGAGAGTGAGAGAAAGAAAGAGAGAGAGAGAGAGTGAGAGTGAGAGAGAGAGAGAGAGTGAGAGTGAGAGAGAGGTACATGTGTTACAATTTATCAATAAATCATCTCTCTGGTGTAGAATTCGCCATAAACATGCGAAATAAAATATGAGAAAAATGAAATATGGAATTCTATACCTGAACATATTACATCCAGCCTGGAGGTTTCCTAAATTTTAGGGCTTAAAGCTTCTAGTGTGTGTATATAATTAATGGATTTTGCTACGTGATTTGCAGTTGTTGTTGTTGTTGCTGTTGTTAAGTTCTGTGTTCTTCCTTGTTTGAGCAAAGGTGCCACGCAGTGGAACTGAACCCGGAGTCATGTGGTTGGTAAGCAAGCTTCTCGCCACACAGCCAATTTTAAAATATATTTTAAATTTCAGGAATCGATTTCATGATGATATTGATAATGTGTCCATCTATTTTAAATTCGTATTTGATTAATATACCAAAGTGAAATTTTAATAGGTATTTTGTCTGTGCTTCGTTTCTCTCTGTATATTGTTCTATGCGTTAGCCTATTACTCTGTTGGAATAGTGTAGTTGTTCAGTCTTCGTGTACTGTGTAGATTTCTTTATGTAGGCGCAGGAGTGGCTGTGTGGTAAGCAGCTTGCTTATCAACCACATGGTTCCGGGTTCATTCCCACTGCGTGGCACCTTGGGCAAGTGTCTTCTACTATAGCCTCGGGCCGACCAAAGCCTTGTGAGTGGATTCGGTAGACGGAAACCGAAAGAAGTCCGTCGTATATATGTGTATTTATATATATATATATGTGTGTGTTTGTGTGTCTGTGTTTGTTCCACCAACATTGCATGACAACCGATGCTGGTGTGTTTACGTCCCCGTAACTTAGCGGTTCGGCAAAAGAGACCGATAGAATAAGTACTAGGCATCCAAAGAATAAGTCCTGGGGTCGATTTGCTCGACTAAAGGCGGTGCTCCAGCATGGCCACAGTCAAATGACTGAAACAAGTAAAAGAGTAAAAGAGAGTAATACTTCGCTTAAGTGGAGAACTCAAACGCTCTTTTAATTAAAAATTTTACCTCTGACGTTTTGCATTTGTGAAGTAATTCCCTGTCTCCACGTAAGTATATGCATTTATCTGTGCCACTTTTGGTGATCAGAGCAATACTGATAGCATAGTAGAAAGATAAACTATATCACGTATAATATTCACTTTTCATTTAAAAATTGTAAATTGGAGACGTATAGATATAACTGTTAAAATTTCACCCTCTGCTGGTAATACGAATATAACTGACATTGACTTCATATATATAAATATAGAAGGAAAGATGCAGAAACACACGCCAGCGTCTCTTCATCCAGAAGATGAGTCGGTGAAGGCCTAGAAACGTTGATAGTATTACAACTGTTCTAAACGAAATGAGAAGAAAGAAAAAAAAATGAAAAACATTAAACATACATAAAGCAACACATACATATATATTTGCACTAAAACTTTAAAACTACACACACACACACACATATACTTGTCGTTCTGTCTGTCTGTCTGTCTGTCTGTCTGTATGTATGTATGTATGTAAACAATCATGCACATTATATTGAATATAGAAGTTTTAAATTCCAAACAATACTATAATACATACATATACATACATACATATATATATATATCTATATCTATATAGATATATATATATATATATATATATATACACAAACATATATATATATATATATATACACAAACATATATATATATATATATATATATATATATATATATATATACATACACACACATATATATATACACATACATACATATATATATATACATACACACACATATATATATACACATACATACATGCATATATATACACATACATACATGCATATATATATACTTACACACATCCATCCATTCATCCATCCATACATACGTACATACATACACACATGCTTACATACATACATCCATACATATATACATACGTGTATCTGTGTATATAAATGTAAATATGTGTGTGTGAGGTGTGTTTGATATACAGTTGTTAAATTTACACTGTTCCTGTAGGAATGCTTCATCATGAGTTTTTAAAAATTATTTTTATTTTAACACTACCCCAATTCTAAAATCGATTTCTCCAGGTTATCGAGTTATTGTCAGCAGGTCGTAAGTGATGGGACGTAGGAATGGTGCTGAAATTACAAATCAATGATTTCTAGGGAGCTATAGCAAAGAATTGTATGATCAAAATAGTAAATATTGGTAATAGAAAGAAAGATATATGTAAGGAATAAGGTTATCTCTCTCTCTCTCTCTCTCTCTCTCTCTCTCTTTTTCCCTTCCCCCTCACAAAAAGAAAGCTCTACATTGTATTCGTCCCATCTTCGTTGAGCCCTGTGTGGCTAATAAAAGAAATGTATCTCTCTCTCTCTCTCTCTCTCTCTCTATCTATCTATTTATCTGTCTGTCTGTCTTGTCTGTCTTGTCTGTCTGCCTGCCTGCCTGCCTGCCTGCCTGCCTGCCTGTCTGCCTGCCTGCCTGCCTGCCTGTCTGCCTGCCTGTCTGTCTGTCTGTCTGTCTGTCTGTCTATCTATCTATCTATCTATCTATCTATCTACCTATCTATCTATCTATCTATCTATCTATCTATCTATCTATCTATCTATCTATCTATCTATCTATCTATCTATCTCCACAATTTAAAATAGTCAGCTACACAGATCACAAATTTGTGACGTGTACGCTCGACTTAGATAAGACACATAGGCAGGGTCCCGGTTACTGGAAACTGAACGCTTCGCTCTTAGCGCGGCAGGTTTACAGGAACCGGATTAGCGAATTAATTAAGAGGGCGTTAACAGGAGCCATCGTTAACAACCGCTGGTGGTTTTCCCTGAAAATGGCAATTAAATCTATTAGGTTTAGTAAAGAACTAGCGATAGATCGAAATAGAGTAGAGGGAGACTTAGTTAAGAAACTAGAAGAGGCACTTACAACTGGCAGCGCAACCAACGTTTTGGCTGTGAGGATGGCACTCGACCAACACCTCAACGTGAGCCGAGGTGCAGTGACATTGCTGAAGAAAGACCCAAACAAGGGGAATTTTATAGATAATTTCAGGCCCATCACTCTGCTCAACGCAGATTTGAAAATTTTGGCCAAAGTAATAGCCGAGAGGTTGGCGCTTGTCATCGTTAAACTGGTCGACAGGGCGCAAACATGCGCCGTGCCGGGCAGAAGTATCCATGACAAACTCCACCTCATGCGCTACATCATGGACAGGGTAGTTAAGGATCCTGGCATGGGTGAGGCGCTGATCAATTTAGATCAATCTAAAGCCTTCGATAGGGTCGACCATCGATAACTGGCGGCCGTCCTCAGGGCAGTTGGCTTTGGTCCCGTCTTCCGCGGTTGGATCGCTGCCTTGTATAGCGGCATCCGATCGGTAATTCGGGTAAACGGTCACCTGTCAAAACCGTTCGACATCACGCGTTCTGTCCGTCAGGGATGTCCACTGTCGGCGCTTCTGTATGTATTGACGCTCGAACCACTACTGCGGAAGCTGGCGACACTGAGGGGTATCTCGCGAGAGCTGGGTTGCGGGACGAGCGTGTCTGCATATGCGGACGATGTCACCGTCATAGTGTCGAGCGAAAAGCACGTCGAGATGCTAGGCGAGACACTTAAAGAATACGAAACGGTGACAGGAGCAAAAATTAACCCGGAAAAGTCAGTGGGTTTGTTACTCGGCACCTGGAGAAACAAGCCCATACCGTCCAACAGCGACTCCGTAGTGGGACGCTGGACGGAAGGACCCGTTAAACTGCTCGGGGTCTGGTTCAGTCCGGACCTCCAAATGGATAAGAACTGGGACAAGATCACCAGTAGAGTGATCAAACTCAGCCAAACATGGGCCGAGAGAAAGTTACCTCTAAAAGGCCGGGCGGAGGTGGCTAATGTGTATATCGCATCAGTCATCGATTACCGCCTGACCGTCGTGCACTTGCGATTGGCACCGCGAGTGTCGCCAAGCTCTACAACAGCTCTGCCGTCCGGGATCAAACTTGTGCAACTTCCAAACGACCAATGCGTTCTATAGAGGACTAGTGGAGGGGAGGTCTGACGACACTCTCGGGGCAAGCCTGGGTGTCGATGAGAAATTCCTAACCCGCCTTTTCAAGACGACGTTCGGGCCGCGGCCTATGGATAATTTCCATAGATACCTGGCTTGGCAATGCTATCGGGACGCACTACCAGTTCCAGAGAAAATCTACAGACATGGTTCGAAAACCACCGGACCGTCCTGCCCGAGATGCGGTCAGAGCGACGAAACCGTTCTGCACGCACTCGTGCAGTGTCCAGATATTTCAGAGCTGTGGACTTTCGTCGAACGGCTGTTGTCGCGTGTGGGACGAGCCCACTTATCAGTCGAGTCTATCGTGAATATTGTTCCGCCACCTTCCTTTAAAAGGGAAGGATAAACGGTTTTTGTAACACTGATAGCTATGGCAAAAGAATGCGTGTGGTGGACGCGTTTGAAAGGTCTACAAACAAACACTTTCCTCTCTGGTCAGTCTCTCGTCAACTTTTTCAAGTACCACTTGAAAAGGAGGATGAGGATAAAGAGGAAAGTGTTGTCGAATGAAAGTTTCAATAAAAAATGGGTAAATGTGGCAAGAATGGTAAGAATGAAAGACGACACCATTTTAAGCATAGACTTGTAACAAAAAGAGACAAAAAGAGAGAAGGTACTTACTTTCATGTACCTTTAAAAAAAGAAGCCTGAGGTGACCGTGGTCTTTTCCGTAGGCTTTTCTCTCCACGAATAAACCTAATCTGTTCCCCATTTTTTTTTACATTGACTGTGATACACGATCCCTATTGATCGCCCTCCCCCTTCCTTTTTTTTTCCGCGATCCCTTTTGATCGAAATCCCCCCTTTTTTTTCCGCGTTCCCTTTTGATCGAAATTATTAACCCCCCCCCCAAGAAAAGCTCTGCATTGTAATTTGTCTATTTTCTGTATTTAGCGTTGTGTGGCTATAATAAAAAGATGTCTGTCTGTCTGTCTGTCTGCTTGTCTGCCTGTCTGCCTATCTATCTATCTATCTATCTATCTATCTATCTATCAATCTACTGTCTGCCTGTCTGTCTGCATGTCTGTTTGTCTATCTATCTATCTGTCTGTCTGTCTGTCGGTCCGTCTGCCTGTCCGTCTATCTGTCTAAACAGACAGATATATCGATAAACAAACAAGGATGGCTGGGTTGGAAGATTCATAGGTAGGTGGGTAGATGAGGAGAGGGAGAGAGGGAGAGAGAGAGAGAGAGAGGGAGAGAGAGAGAGAGGGAGAGAGAGAGAGAGGGAGAGAGAGAGAGAGGGAGAGAGATATAAAGAGAGAGAGAGAGAGAGAGAAAGAAGAAGAGATAGATGGATGGAGAGCAAGATGGAGTGATAAATAGTTAGATAGATGGATGATGAAAGAATCAAAGAAGTGTTTGAGCAAATTACACTCAGAGCAATTACAAAATCTATGGAAATTTCTTGTAGTTTACAGTAGCACATCTATACATCGCAGTGCACGTGCGTGATTGCCTGTTTGTGTAAATGTATGCACTTATGTTTACACACGTTTGCATATATACTTACTTATATATCTACATACATACATGTATCCGCGTATATATATATATATATATATATATATATATATATATATATATATATATATAATGTTTATATATATATATATGTATACATATGTATGTTTATATATATATGTATACATATGTATGTTTATATATGTATATGTTTATATATAAGCATATATATGTACATGTATGTATATGTACACACACATACATATATATATATATATATATGTATGTGTATACACACGCACAGACACATATATGCATACATATATATATATTTATTTATTTATTTATGTGTTTCAGCCAAGTGGCTGCGGTCATATATATATATACATATATATGAGCATATATATGTACATGTATGTATATGTACACACACATGCATATATATATATATATATATATGTATGTGCATACACACACACACACACACACGCACACATATATTCATACACACATGCGCGCGCACACACACACACACACACACATAACGTTAACAACAAGCTGTTGGTACATTGCGTGTATTTTGTGTTTTTTTGTGTGTATTTTTAGTTTTACTTTTTGCTGATGGATTTCCTGTTTTTTTTTTGCAATTCTCTTGATATATAAAACGCAAAAAAAAAAAACGAACGCAACAGCAAATATGAAGAGAAAGAAAGAGAGAAATAAAGAAAAAAAAACAAAAAAGAAACGTTGATGGAATGAAAATAAAACAAATGAATGAAAATAAAACTTGAAAACCCTGGAAGGAATAAAAATAAAGAATGAAAGAAAATATAAAATGCGAAATTAAAGAAAAGAAACACACAAGAGGAAAGAAATATTGAGACTAAAGGGAATGAGTGAGAGATAAAGAGGAAAAGAAAGAGAGAGAGGGGGGATGGAGAGAGAGATAGAGAGAGAGCGGCAAAGAGCTGGGAGTGGATGATGGGATATATTATAAACAAGTGGTGTTGTGTAAGAGAAAACTTCAGTTGCTTTTTTTTGTATTAATTTTGTATTTAAGATAAGAAACGTTACAGAATTCGCATCATAAACACTTATGAAGAAGCTCCTCGAGCTAAAGTTGAAACGTGTAATATGTGATCGCTTGATATGCAAGAAATAAGAACCAAATCTTTTTCAGATCATATCATACATGTTATAACTGGCGCGCCGTCGGTTACGATGTCGTGGGTTACGACGTCGATCCGATCAACGGAACAGCCTGCTCGTGAAATTAACGCGCATGTGGCTGAGCACTCCACAGGCAGGTGGCGGCGAGCTGGCAGAAACGTTAGCACGCCGAGCGAAATGCTTAACGGTATTTCGTCTGCCGTTACGTTCTGAGTTCAAATTCTGCCGACGTCAACTTTGCCTTTCATCCTTTCGGGGTAGATAAATTAAGTATCAGTTACGCACCGGGGTCGATATTATCGACTTAATCCCTTTGTCTGTTCTTGTTTGTCCCCTTTATGTTTAGCCCCTTGTGGGCAATAAAGAAATAAGAAACGTTAGCACGCCGGGCGAAATACTTAATGGTATTTCGTCTGCCGTTACGTTCTGAGTTCAAATTCTGCCGACGTCAACTTTGCCTTCCATCCTTTCGGGGTCGATTAAATAAGTACCAGTTACGCACTGGGGTCGATATTATCGACTTAATCCGTTTGTCCCCTCTATGTTTAGCAATAAAGAAATAAGAAACGTGTACCTTAACGTATTTCTCAGGGAGATTTAGTGTGATACAAATTGTGACAAAGCTGGCCCTTTGATATACAGGTACTCCTCATTTTTGCCAACTGAGTGGACTGGAGCAATGTGAAATAAAGTGTCTTGCTCAAGGACACAACACGTTGCCCGGAATTGAACTCACAACGTTGCGATCGTGAGTCGAATACCCTAACCACTAAGCTACGCAGCTTCACCATATTATATCAGTTACTAAGAATCGAGGATGGCTTTTACATTTTGTCTTACTTCGCTATGTTTTCACGCGTAGACAGGCACGTTCTCGGCCGAGTATTTTCTTCTGCAGAATTCAGACAAGATGGCAAAGCTCTTTTGTTTGAGTGAAAGTATTACTTGGAGTTTGCACTTAGCTGGTTTGGTTGATGTGTACATATATCTGTTTGCGAATCATGTGTATGTGTGTGCGTGTGGATAAAGCTGCACTCATGAATGTGCTTGTCATGATAGAATAGAAGTGAATCTTTCACTACTGTTTTACGCATGTGAATTCATATGTGTGTATATGTTTGCCCAGATACTTCAAACGAAAAATCTTTGATACGTTTTACAATTTTTACTGTTCATCTAATCGATCTTTCTGGAGATTACAAATGAGTTTGCTTCGTAGTTTTTGGAGAGTTCATGTACTTTTAGTCTTCTACGCAGTCTGTTGTTAGGTAAGTACGTCTACAGATGTTCATCCTTTCCAATTTTCGAAGAAGCATTCACATCCACCAGACATATTCATGACTTTTGCTCTTCGTTCTATACAACTCGATCTGGTCTGTTGTACTTACACCAGTTTGGTGTCTTTACTTGAATGTTCTACCAGTATTCTTTATTTTTTAAATTGCGAATACTTTTTGGTTAGGGTGTGCCATTGGTATGGCCATCTGGAAAACCTTTCTAGCATATAAAAGCAGGCGGTTTTAGTGACACTGTTGTATCTCAAGAGAAGATAGTATTCTACAGACATTTTTGAACAGCTACTAATGATATGAGTGATATCTTCCACCTTTGTATGGCATAATCGACACTTTGTATCACCAGGCGAGGCCGCTATTTCTATCAATGCAGTTGGTATTCTATAGCTTGCGGTATATGTACACACGCATAGCCTTCTGTTGGTATGGTAAGTATTTCTCTTTCATTTCTGTTTAAAAAGATCAGTACATCCACACTCGGCTCACTTGCAAAAGCTGTAAACTCGGAATACTTTTGTTATGATATTATTACCTTCACTGTTGAGTATAAATGTGATGTACTCTTTCTTTTATTACTGAACAGTAAGTGTTGTCCAAGTGACTGATCTTCCTGACTCTTCCTCCATCCATCGTTTAACATAAATTCTGTCAGTGTCATTGTTGATGTGGAAGTCATTGGTTAATATCTCCCACCTTCTTAGGTGACCAAGTTGCAGATTTCTTTAAGTGTCCAGTTTAATATCCGAAATGTTGGCAGTAGTCCTGGCACTACGAATGTATTGTAAGATATAGTTTTATTCTTTTCTACTTTAGGCACAAGGCCCGAAATTTTGGGGGAGGGGGCCAGTCGATTAGATTGACCCCAGTACGCAACTGGTACTTAATTTATCGACCCAGAAAGGATGAAAGACAAAGTCGACCTCGGCGGAATTTGAACTCAGAAGTAAAACCAGACGAAATACCGCTAAGCATTTCGCCCGGTGTGCCAACGTTTCTTATTTCTTTATTGCCCACTGGGGGCTAAACATAGAGGGGACAAACAAGGACAGACAAAGGCATTAAGTCGATTACATCGACCCCAGCGCGTAACTGATACTTATTTAATCGACCCCGAAAGGATGACAGGCTAAGTCGACCTCGGCAGAATTTAAACTCAGAACGTAGCAGCAGACGAAATACCTATTTCTTTACTACTCACAAGGGCCTATAGACAGATGGGACAAACAAGGACAGACAAAGGCATTAAGTCGATTACATCGACCCCAGTGCGTAACTGATACTTATTTAATCGACCCCGAAAGGATGACAGGCTAAGTCGACCTCGGCAGAATTTAAACTCAGAACGTAGCAGCAGACGAAATACCTATTTCTTTACTACTCACAAGGGCCTATAGACAGATGGGACAAACAAGGACAGACAAAGGCATTAAGTCGATTACATCGACCCCAGTGCGTAACTGATACTTATTTAATCGACCCCGAAAGGATGACAGGCTAAGTCGACCTCGGCAGAATTTAAACTCAGAACGTAGCGGCAGACGAAATACCGCTAAGCATTTCGCCCGGCGTGCTAACGTTTCTGCCAGCTCACTGCTTTAAGATATAGTGTTATTGAATGCAGACTGCTCTGATTCCCATATCTTCTGAAGTCTGCTGAAATATTCTTTTGTGACCCTAGCTTTACATACAGCACCAACATCTACAATAATCTCGTCAATTCCAAAGTATTTGTAACATATCTCAGTAGAGATAAGGGAGATAGACAAGCCATTCATATCCATATTCGTTACCTAGTCGGTGATCTTTAACAATTTGACTACCAAATTTGAACAATTGTCCTGACCCTTTCCTGTGTCACATGACAACGTTATGATCAGTTCTACCTGCTTCTTGGCGTCATGAATATTAATCGAGTACAATTTAAGGTCATTAACTAAAAAAAGTGTAGCAGAAATTAATTTTTCTATCATTTGCTACTTCTATCACATGACATTTGTATTTCCTTAACAGGGATGAGTATTAATCGAGTACAGTTTAAGGTCATTAACTAAAAAAGTATGGCAGAAATTAATTTTTCTATCATTTGCAGCTCCTATCACATGACCTTTGTATTTCCTTAACAGGGATGATAAGGGATTCAATTCTAGTACAAAAGGTATTACAGATAAGCTGCCATTATGGAATATTCTTGTTGATAACCTATGTACGTTAGTGGCTATAGAAGCAGCTTCGGTTCTTATCAATGGCTCTGTGGAGCACTTGGTTGTTAGCCTCCGAATGGCATTGACTATAACAGCTGGAAATTTAGCATGGTGTTGTGATTCCATAATCCATGAGTGAAGAGACAATCAATGCTTCTATTTGGTTTAGCCATACTACCAAGTTTCGACAGTGCTGTTTCGTTTCCTTCATGACAGCTTTGTTGATGAGAAGTTGTTCAACACAGCCTCAGACTCCGTTCTGTGCTCCTGCCTTCTCTTCAGTCATCACATTGTACACTTCGCAGTTATCCCGAAGGAATGTTTTCAAGCAGCCTGAGTATAATTTGTACATCGCATTCAATCTCACCATGAGCCTGTAGTCTTGACTGTATACGTTCCTTGGTTTTTAACAACGAGTGGTGTATATTTATATGAGAGCCAGCCTGGCGCAATAACCTCGGCATTCATTGTTCTTTTAAGAACATCTATATAGAAGTTCCTTTTGTATTATTTTATTTAAGATACGAGATTCTTACATTCTCTCGATTTCCTGTAATTCAGATCACCACATGGTTCCAGCAGACAAAGTGGAAAAGGCATTGCTTCCGACTCCGAGAATGACGAGGGAGAAGTACTGGAACAGGTATTGTGACACACGGCAAAAAAAAAAAAATAAAATAAAAAATAAAAAATAAAAAAGCACACATAGCAAAAAAAAAAAGAATAAAAAGAAGCGTTTTCGGATTTATTCAAAATAGATAACCAATATTTTTACAAGGCTTCTATCAATAACAAAAGTTTTAGAGATTATTATGCTAACGTGACAGACTTCAACACTATGTTATATTATGTAATGTATGTCTCATCTATTTTTTAATCATCATCAGTCTTCCACTGAGGAGGGAGCCGGTTTCCAACAAAGATACGTGTATGTATGTACGTACGTACGCATGTATGTATGTATATATGTATGTATGCATGCACGTACGTACGTATGTATACATATATATATATATATATATATATATATTTATATATATATATATACATATACATTTATATATATATATATATACATTTACATACATACAAAAATATATACATACCAATCGAAGATCAAGGACTCAAAATCAGATGATGCGTATAACTGTTGGGAATTCCCTGACCATAAACGAGATGTAGAACGTTGAAAACATGAAATCCATAACACTCTTTCTCTCTCTCCCCCACATCTCTCTCTCTCACACATACACACACACATGTAAATGGATATGTATGCATGTATGTATCTATCTATACAGATATATGGACACACAAACATATATAAATACATGTATATATACATACATATATATATATATATATATATATATATACATATACATGTGTTCCTATACATACATATATACATACATAGCTATATCTATATCTATCTATCTATCTATCTATCTCTATATATATATATATGCGTGTGTTTGTACGCGGGCAAGTATTTAACATTAGAAGAACGTACAGGAACGCTTCGCAGGTCGTTGGGTCAAGATCAAGAGCTTCCTGTATAAGAAGCTAAAGAGTTTTTCAAGAGAAATTCAATTTGTAAGACCTCACCCACCTATAGGTTATAGAGTACAGCGGAAATTAAGTCAGTGAGTAAACGATGTGTGAAATGACTTTGCCGTGGATTAATCTTGTTTCACTCACGGGCGGTTTCTATCCAATCTTTACATGTACGCTATGTATGCCTTCATGTACATAAACAGAAAAATCCTTATAAAATACACAAATACACAAACAGCACCTAACCCCATCACACTGATATACGTCCACTTTATTAGAAACCACCTCTTTCTTCAGAGGAAGAATTCAAATGATTAAATACCTACCTACCTACCTACATCCATACATATATACATACATACATACATCCATACATACATGTGTACACACACACACGCGCACACACAGACACTCACACACACATTGTGTATCTATCTATCTATCTATCTATCTATCTATCTATCTATATATATATATATATATATATATATATATATATATATATATATCTATATATATATATATTCTTTTACTTGTTTTCAGTCATTTGACAGTGACCATGCTGGAGCATCACCTTTAGTCTAAAATAAATCGACCCAGGACTTATTCTTTGTAAGCCTAGTATTTAGTCTATCGTTCTCTTTTGCTGAACCGCTATGTTACGGGGTCGTAATCGCGACAACATCGGTTGTAAAGCAATGGAAGGGGAACAAACACAGACACACAAATATATACAGATACATACATATATACGACGGGCTTCTTTCCGTCTCCGTATACCATATCCACTCACAAGGGTTTGGTCGGCCTAGGCTACAGTAGAAGACACTTGCCCAAGGAGCCACGCAGTGGGACTGAACCCAGAACGATGTGGTTGGGAAGCAAGCTTCTTATCACGCAGCCACTCCTGCATATATATATATATATATATATATATATATATATATATATATATATATATATATATATATATATATATATATATATATATATATATATATATATATATATATATATATATATATATATATATATATATATATATATTCGTTTTTTTCTTTTTTATTCATTCTATTTGTTTCAGTCAGTTGACTGCGGCCATGTTAGACCACCGAATTGAAGAGTTTTAGTCGAAAAAAAATCAACGTTACGGGGACATAAACACACTAACACCGGTTACCAAGTGGTGATGGTGGGGGACAAACACAAATACGAAGACACACAATATATACATATACGTCGGAATTCTTTCAGTTGAAATTCTTCTGTTGAAAACCGAGTTGACACTTCGGCAAAAACGAATGTGTGAGTCTAGCGAAATGTAAAATATAATCCAAATGAGACAAAGATAGATTTTTGCACAGCACATCTTTAACGACCAGTTACAACTCTTTGTGTTGCACACTGTTTTTTACCACCACTGTACGCAATGGTGCTTAAAAAAATCAGTTGAACTAAAACAATTGTAACTGTTCACTAAAGATGTGAAAAACACTGTATTATGTATGTATGTATGTATGTATGTATGTATGTATGTATGTATCTATCTATCTATCTATCTAGGCTTTTCTTTCCACGGCTAAACCTAAACTGTCCTCTCCTCTTTTTACACGAGAACATTACTGTGATACACGATCCCTATTGATCGACACACCCCTACTTTTCTTTCCTTCCCCCTCCCAAAAAGAAAAGCTCTACATTGTATTTGTCCCATGTTTGTTGAGCCCTGTGTGGCTAATAAAAGAAATGTATCTATCTATCTATCTATGCGCATGCATGTATATATATATGTATGTAGGTATACGTGCATATATATATATCAGTACATCTGTTAGACGGGACCTTGATGAATGCCATGAGGCAGGAAAGTATACTAGT
>NC_142930.1:147962832-147982832 GCF_046866305.1 Octopus bimaculoides
CGTTTAGAGAGTATTCATTCAGTGAAATTACAACGTTTCACTTAAAACTGTCGCCAGTCACTTCAGTTCTTTCTGTCACTCGGAGTCTTGTGAAAGATTATGGATACTCACTTCACTCTTGACTAAAATATATGACACTTCCCCAAAAGAAGTAAAAGAAAATCATTACAGGAGTGGGTGTGTGGTAAGTAGTTTGCTTACCAGCCACGTGGTCCCAGGTTCAGTTTCACTGCGTGGCACCTTGGGCAAGTGTCTTCTACTATAGCCTCGGGCCTACCCAAGCTTTGTGAATGGATTTGGTAGACGGAAGCTGGAAGAAGCACGTTGCATATGTATATATATATATATATATATGTGTGTGTGTGTGTGTGTGTGTGTGTGTGTGTGTGTGTGTGTGTGTGTGTGTGTGTGTCCCCACTCAGCATCGCTTGACAACCAATGCTGGTGTGTTTGCGTCCCCATAACTTGGCGGTTCGACAAAAGGCACTGATAGAATAAGTACTAGGCTTACAAAGAAGAAGCTCTGGGGTCGATTTGGTCGACTATAAAGTCGGTGCTCCAGCATGGCCGCAGTCAAATGACTGAAACAAGTAAAAGAGTATCTACGGTTCAGATCTTATGATTAAGATAGCAAGTCTCTAACCAGATACTTCTCCAAAATTTTATACCTAGAATAATAGTCGTGTAGATTTACCCTCCTCTTCACATTTCCCTCCTGGAACCCAGCATATTGAACTTCACTCTGATCATTAACTGTATTAACATCATCAAAATGGAAGGTGCTGATCAAATGGGGTATAACTAAATACCCCAAAACATCATCTCTTGAGATGTACGTAAACGTTTTTTGTTGAACAGCGACTTCAGCTGCACTAAAGGTTTTCGAAAAAAAATAAAAAACCAAAAAACATAGTGATGCATGATCTAACTCGGTGTAACCCCTGTTCAGCTACGATCGAGCAGACCTTTGAATAAAGGAGCTCCATAGTTGAATATCTCGTCTTTTTTTTTAAGTCATGGACTATATTACACGATAGTTTCTTCTTTTGCGAAGCTAGGTAGTAATGTTAGAGATATTTGGCTGCTATTGCTTGAAGAATCAATGAATGACAACGTAGAACCTCTTGTTATTGTCTTAGGTTAGGTACCTTGTAAAAGAGAGGTACTTCAATAAAGTACTTGCAACTTGAGATCAACAATTGTGAAGATTTACAGGATTCTTAACTGCCAGTATTCAGTTGGTTAAGCTGCATGTCACAGTAGATTCATAGCCTTACTGCGGTGTGCAGTATCTCAACGATTCCTGTATTATTTGCGCTTTATATTTCATGTTATTTCATGGTCAGAAATTGTGAAAATCTGAAATGATTAAATAATTTGTTTTCCTTCGATCATCCTATTTGAATTCCGCACCTCTATTTGCTGGCAGAACATTCTAGTTTATTTTTGTATAAAAATAAAAGATATAAAAAGGAATAAAAAAAAAATCCTTAGCTAAAATTTAGTTTGTTTCAGTTTTCTGACTGCATAGAACTCAAATTTATCATAATAATATAAAACATGTTTACGTAGTAGAGCAAGATCTAATTAATTCCAGTTGTTATGTGTTCCTGCTTTCGCTCGCTCTATTAAACTCTATTATGTTGTCTGCTCACCACAGCTAAAGTACTTATCAAAGCTATAAAAACAACAAAAAACTATACATTAAAGAAAAACTGATAGTTCTCTTCATTGGCCAACCAAATATTTACAAAAATCTATTATCGACTTTCAACCAACATTCAGCATTCAAATTCTGTACCACAACTCTCTTCCCGTTCTTTCTCTTCTTCGACAGCAACAGTTACCTTCACTTCATTTCAAACTATGGTCACCTTTTTAAACTGGGAATGAACAACATAAATACATTATGTACACACAGTTATTACATTTATATAATCTTATAAATAAGATTACATACATACATGTGTATGTGAGAGAGAGAGATAGAGAGAGATAGAGAGAGAGAGAGAGAGAGAGAGAGAGAGAGAGAGAGAGAGAGAGAGAGAAAGAGAGAGAGTGTGTGTGTGTGTGTGTGTTCAGCAATACCAGCGCCAAGCGAACTTTAGGTTAGTTAAAATATGTTTGTGACATATTTCAACTTCCAAAAGCAAATTAACTGTAGTTACCGTGGAAAAGAAATTCCCCCTTATGGTAACAGTTGTAAAAACACCATATCTGCCAAGTGCTGCCCTCTATCGGATTCCCAGATGCGTTTCTTGCTCTTTAGCCAGTGCCAATGGGAAGTACCGAAGTACAAACATTTTAACTAATCTAAAGTTTACATATTTATATATGTATGCATGTATGTATGTACATGTATGCGTCTATATTTGTTTGTCCTATGTCAGGCCTGTTAGATATCCAGATTTCGTTCAAGAGTATTTCCTGTCAAGTTTTCACTTTAGCAGACTGGAAGGAAATGACTGATAGAAACCGTAGAGTTTAAACTTCACTCGGCTCGCGTTCAGTTAATCAAGAGCTCTCTAAAGTCAATTACTATTCATTATGTGTCAGAAGAGTTTGCTTTAGGATTCACAAAAGAGATTTGAGCATGTGTCGGCAGCTCGAAATATTGAAGTATGATGCCGAATTATATGACGATTCATTGTAAGACAGATGATACTACAATTCGACATTTTTCTAAAAGCTTGTGTTTGATCCCTTTCTAACCATGTGATATTAACGATCTCATCTTTTAATTTCGCTGTGTGTATATATATATATATATATATATATATATATATATATATATATATGCGAGTAAAAATAAATACAAAAAAGGTGGGGGTTTTTTGTATGATTGTGTATAGAGGAATATATTATTTTGCTTAAAAGAGTTCCAACACTGTCTGTTTTTTATGTTTTATTTATATTTCTGCAGAACTAATGTGGGGTATAGAATATGGAATATACAATATATAATATGATATACAATATACAATATAAAATAAAATAAAATAAAAATGGATGGCACCATGAAAGAAAGTATTGAATGTAGATGAAATATTGAGTGTTCAATATAAAGGATCAAATATATAAATATATAAATATAAATATATATATATAAAGGCGACTCGAGTTTCAGGGCTATTTCCCTTCGTCATGGCCGGTATGACAGACTTTAATAGACTGTATATGTATATATATATATACATATGTGTGTTGTGTATGTGTGTATGTATGTGAAGGCGTGTGGCTTAGTGGTTAGGGTATTTACCTTACGATAGCAAGTTCGTGGACAAGTCGAGCATCAAGGAATGTTTTCGATCGAGTCGCTCCCTCTTTCAATAGAGATCAAAAGTACCAGCTATTTCATACTGAGAAGTTCGAAATAGTGAACGAGTCAGCGTTGTCACATAGTCAAAGATCTGAGATATTGTGAGGCTGTCATCATCGGAGACAATTTAGTTTGCATATTTTCCATATGCTAGAAAATCTACGGAGCTGCCTTTTGATGAAAACAAGTCTAGACCGCGAATTTTCCTTTATACTATTGCAAACTCACTACCATCCGTAATATTTCTGTTTCATTACATATTGGACCTTCTCACCGGCCATGGCTAATGAGAATTGACCCTAGCCGATCTCAACATATTACTCGTTCCATTAAATATACCATTTACGAATAATTCTATATACGCGCGAATCTCCGAGTCAGAAAACGAGAGTCAACTGATTTCTAGTAATGATAAACCTGATTGTACGCATTGGATACTTTTCAGCAGTAAAACATTTACTCTAACAATATGTATGCGTGCATGTCTGCTTGTAAGTATGTATATATGTATGTCTGTATGTATGTCAATGGAAGTCAGAACTCAGTGAATTCTCAGCTTAATACTACTTTTGGCAATAAATGTGTTTCCTTTCTAATTTCCTTTTTGATTCGGCTAAAAGCAAATGACTGAAACATTTCTCTTTGATCTGTATCTCAACATACCTTACACAAGTACACAATTCAAAATATGTATTGATAAATATTTCAGACATCAAGCTAACACACTAACACATTACGATAACTTGAAGACCAACTTGCTGTATTCTACTGTCTCTCTTATATTTTTGTTTTTATCGTTACGACAACGGATGCCGCTTCTATGAATAAGTAAGTGCGAGGAGGTCATCCGAATCAAACACTTCTCTTTTCGTAGTCCTTTTGTTTCTCACACTTGAAATGCTGTATCAGACACTTCGCCAAAGCCTTTGTCTTCAGAATTGCAGCTATTTCCTTCCTACCCCCCCCCTTTTTTTATATATTGTGTCAAACTTTACGATGAACATTTATTACATAAAACATATGAATAAGAGAGGCACGCCAAACATCAAGGACATTACTTCTTCACTACATGAGAAAAATGTGGAATATTCATATACATACAAACATACATACATGACTACATTCATACATACATACATACACACATACATATATATGTGTGTGTGTGTTTGTGTATGTGCGTGTACGTATACGTGTATACGAGGATAGACTGAGTGGTTCATAAGCTGACTAAGAAGAAGTGATGCTAGAGATGTGAAATCTTGCATGCATAAATTTCAATGGTTCTTAATAACTACATAGTTTCTTTCCAAGTTAACTGACATCTGACTGTTCATAGAAGACTTCAAAAGTAACTAGCAGCGGCCTCCCTTGAAAATAGACAAAATTTGGCCGGCTATCCAAAATGGTATGATGTATATAAACGTTCATTTCTTTGAATGTATTCTTCTGAAGACGGGCCTTTGCGCCCGGAATTATAAAGGTTTCAAAAACCTACTGCATTGCTAGAAGCTTTCCTTATTTCTCATTCTATTCATTATTCTGCAAACACACACACACACACACACACACACACACGGACACGCACGGACACGTTCACACACAGACACATACACGGATACGTCCGTACACATACACGGATACGCACACGCGGACACACACACACGGACACACACGCATACACGGACACACACGCATACACGGACACGTTCACACACATAGACACACACACACGGACACATATACAATTATTTGATACAGTCACAATAACAGCGTAGCAATGCGGTAAGAAGCCTGCTTCACAACTACATGGTCCTGGGTTCAGTCCTTTTGGCGGCACATAGGGCAAGTGTCTTCTACTATAACTCCGGACCGACCATAACCTTGTGAGTGGATATGGAAGACGGAAACTAAAAACAAAAAATGCCCGTCGTGTTTATGCGTGTATATATATATATATATATATATATGTGTGTGTGTGTGTGTGTGTGTGTGTGTGTGTGTGTGTGTGTGTGTGTGTGTGTGTGTGTGTGTGTGTGTGTGTGTGTGTGTGTGTGTGTGTGTGTGTGTGTGTGTGTGTGTGTGTGTGTGTGTGTGTGTGTGTGTGTGTGTGTGTGTGTGTGTGTGTGTGTGTGTGTGTGTGTGTGTGTGTGTGTGTGTGTCCTACCACCAACGCTTGACAGCCGATGTAAGTGTGTTTAAGTCTCCGTATTTTAGCGATTCAGCAATAAGTGGTTAATAGAATATGTCATGGTATCGATTTGTTCGACTAAAATTCAAGATTGTGCTCCAGTATGGCCACAGTCAATTTACTGAAACAAATGAAAGAATAAAAGAGCAAAACAACATCTAAAAAATTCCCGGGGAAACAGAATGACACGAACATTTTGAATAGAAGCATTTGCATTGTGTATGTAAGCGCTTTCTTTGTTAAAATGATGTATCACCCTCTCTCTTTCTCCCTCCCCTCTCTCTCTATCATCTATCCGTCTGTTTGTCTGACTCCCGTCAGTCGATCCGTCTGTCGCCGTCCATCATCCCATCCGTCAGTCCATCTGTCTGTCTGTCTGTCCGACTGGTTTTGCAGTATCCGCTTGCGCAATTTGCTCACGTAATGCATCAGCCCTGTTTGTGTTTTGTGTGCGTACACAATCACAATCACACACAAATATGTGCATGCATTCTTGTGTGTTCTTAGTCAGAAGAAGACTTACGTATGCAAAATATAGAACTCAATACTTAATTATTTTTTTTTTGTCGATGAATTGATGGAGTTAAAGCGGCTGTCTGTTATGAAAATAAATTAAAAACAGAGAAGGAGGATGCTTTTACGGCATCATTGGACTTTCCAGAAGTAGCAGTTAAATTAAAAGGACGCGCTGATTAATTTATTATCTCTAGTTATATATTGTATTTGAAAATAAACAGGATAGGCAGGGCTGTAACGGCTTTCTACAGAGGTCTATTAAACTAAGAATGACATGGAGCTAAATGAATATGATTGAAGAAGAAATAATACGAAGAAAAAACTCAAAGGAATGTCACAGTGATATGTCGCGACTACCAGAGGACATTTAATGGCAGAGCACATGAGTGACTGAGCAATGATTTAAAATTAGCTGAAGTTGAGATTCTGTTTAAAAAAGAAAATGTAATCAAGGCATGGTACACAGCTTTACTTCTGAGAAGTTATAACAAACTAATTAACTCTGACATTATATATTACCAAAATGGCTTTCAGCAAAGCGGATGCTTGTTAATATTGCTTTTTTTTTGTGAAGCTCACTATCATACCTGCTCACAAATCATTGCTTGTTGAAAGTATTACTTGAAATTTCATTTTCATCTTTGTTTTTCTTTGGTGTGTGCGTGTGTGTGTGTGTGTGTGTGCGTGTGTGTCTGTGTGTCTGTGTATGAACGACTTGAAGCTGTGACCCATGTATTAACCACATTAACATGCTGTTGGACATAATTAACCAACACTCTGCAAACATTTGAATGAAAATTTATGAGTTAAAATAACCATTTACGATGGTAAAGCGAATAATAATAATAATAAAAAATTGTATCATGCCAAGGAAACCGAAAATAATGGGCCTAACAATAGCACCTATGCAGCTTGGTGAGAATTACAAGTATTTTTTGGAAAGATGAAAATGGCAGATATGACGAATCTGTTAACAAGTAGAAAACAAGAAATGAATACTTTAAAAACGTGTTTTAACAAAATTATAGTGGCCGCTCTCGTAGTATATAGCACAGGCATATTGGTCACAACATCTTTTCGGTACCTAAACTCGTCTTTATAATTGACTTACTGATCTAATCGTTGTAAAAACTCAACATAACTGAAAATTTTAATATTAGTAGAAATATATAAGTCGGAGAGCTGGCAGAATTGTTAGCACGCCGAGAAAAATGCTTAGCGGTATTTCGTTCATCTTTACGTTCTGAGTTCAAATTCCGCTGAGGTTGACTTTGCCTTCCATCCCTTGAGGGTCAATAAACAAGTATCAGCTGAGTAACGGGGTCGATGGAATCGACTTAGCCCCTGCCTCGAAATTACTGGTTTTGCGCCAAAATTTGAAATCAATATCTGTAGAAATATAAAAAAAATAATAATTTCTCGCACAAAGTCGGAATGGCAGCGAATTTGTAGAGTCGTTAGAACAGTGAACAAAACACTGCGCCATATCTACTCTGCGTTCTCTCATGTTGAGAATGTTCACTGGCAAGTTCTGTATTTTAAAGGAATGTTTAGCCAAATTAAGCATTAACGACCTATCATTGCTGTCCTTGGGACTACAAAATAAAATCATTCCTTGTTAATAAAGTCAGCTACCTTCCACCTTAGTACACGTTTGGTGTATATATATCTGAAAAACTTTCCACACGTAATTTTCAGTTTTGTTTATCATAAGTACAGAAAATTAGGTATTAACACAAATGGTGGAAAAACAACTTCTTAATTTATCATTTATGGTTTTGATCAACAAAACAACGACAAGAAAACTCAGTAAAATATTTTTATAATCTAAAATACGAATGGTTGTGATAGAAACTTTTGAGATAATTAGTGAGTCCCTTATTTGCTTCTATCCGTTATAATGTTGCCACCAGACCGATGACCTGTTAAGAGAGAGAGAGAGAGAGAGAGAGAGAGAGAGAGAGAGAGAGAGAGAGAGAGAGAGAGAGAGAGGAGGAAGAGGAAAAGAGGGAAAGGAAGAGAGAGTGTGAAACACACAAAACACATATAAACATACACATAATATAAAAACAAAGCAATAACGTCGTGTGGTTATAGATTAAAAGCGAAATTAAATTAAAAACAATCACATTTATCATTTGAATTTAGTATACATACACCTGTATGTCTAGAGTGCAACGGTTCATATTAACTACTCACTCACATACGCAAATATAGAAAACACTCATAAGCACATACCTTTCACATCTCTACACACGGGATGGCTTATAATTTGAAATATTTCTGTGTGGTCAAGGAGACACAGTTTCTTCTCATGTTGAGAATGTTCACTGGCAAGTTCTGTATTTTAAAATCTATACTTATAAATTTTGGTTATAATGTTCCACTTCATAAGTAAGTGACTCACTCTGCAGTCTTTAAGCACCACACGAATCTAATTAGTGACGTCGAGTTCTATTTACTTTTGGACGAAGCCCTGTGGTGTACAAATTTATTCTTGAAGATGTTTCTCGTTAAACTATTATACGTCTTGATGTTCCAAAACATCGGAAATGCCGACTCTGTATACCAGCTCTGCCTCAAGTTAGCTTTGTAAGAGGCTGGTTACTGGTGGATCTGCAGTAGTACCACTGCTGTAGGTGGGGTTGAGGTGGAGGAGAACGTCCTAAAATTTATTTGTTGTGGCTAGATATTTGTGATCCTATACCGGGTAGGCAAGTAGAACTAACTTTTATTGGATTTCTATTAAATATTTTGTGGTGTGGCTAGGCTATAAAAAGTTTGTTTCCAATCTACAAGGTTCCGGGTTCAATTTCACTGCATGACACCTATGCGTGAATTCCCCAGCGTCATTTGACGACCGGTGTTGGTGTGTTTATGTCCCCGTAAGTTGATGGTTAGCTGAAAGAGACCGATAGGATAAATTTTAGGCCTTAAAGAATAAGTACCGGGGTCGATTAATTCAAGTAAAATTCAAGGCGGTGCCCCAGTCTAACCACAGTCTAATGACCGAAACTAGTAAACGATAGAAGATAAAAGATGAAGGTATTTATGCGATCGTGGGAAGTGGTCGTCAGTTAGTGTAAGGAATCATTTAGTTATATGGGTTGAAGCACAACACTTTCCTACATCACTATCTTCACGGTTTATCTGGAGTGAAATCAAAGTAAGTGATAATTTTTTTCTTAAAACCAGACCTCGCTAATGCATTGATATTATGTGAGGCAGCTGTATCAAAGATGTTTTCATCTCCGCGGATAAGATGGAAATATAGCAATTATGTTGCTAGTAATATTTTTATAACATAGGTTCGTTTATTTGAGTCATACAAAGTTATTGAATCATATAACGAAGTCAAGTAACACTTAAAATAAAAAGGAGGCATATTCATTGAAAAAAATATGTACATACTTATTTTTGTATATAGGATTCTTCTTTTATTTGTTTCAGTCATTTGATTGCGGTCATGCTGGAGCATCACCTTAAAGGGCTATTTTAGTCGAAGAAATCAATCCCAGGACTTATTATCTGTCGTTCTTTTTTGCCGAACTACTAAGTTACAGGGACGTAAACGCAAAAACATCGGTTGTCAAGCGATGGTGAAGGGACAAACACAGACACAAAGATACACCCAAACACACACACACACACACACACACACACACACACACACACACACACACACACACACACACACACACATATATATATATATATATATGTACGAAGGGCTTCTTTCATTTTCTGTCTACCAAATCCACTCACAAGGCTTTAGTCGGCCCAGCGCTATAGCAGAAGACATTCTCCCGAGGTGTCACGCAGTGGGACTGAGCCCGGAACCATGTGGTTGGGAAGCAAGTTTCTTACCACACAGCCACACCTGCGCCTACAAACATATAAAGTAACAAAACAAGACATATATATATATATATATATATATATATATACACATAGAAATATGGTTTTCATGAACGTAAAGAGTTTAAAATTCACTCGTTTGAAAATATACACGTTGTCAGGCACCGAAACAAATGTGTGTCGTAAACCGGAACGGAATGCTATTTCATATAATTTAATTCTTTTTAGAACTGAATCTCGAGAGTGTTTAATGCAACTGGTGTAAAAATAACATGGCGTAGAGTAGCTATTATACTGGGAAATAGTTTTCGAACAAACCAGAATATCTTTCATTACAAGAAGTTGAGATTGAGGTTTATTGGTTTGAAGGAAAGCTATGCAAATATAATAATATGATGCTAACGAGAAATGCAAGAAATGGAGTGTCAGTATATGTATATATGTGTATGTATATATATATATATATATATATATATATATATATATATATATATATATATATATATATATATATATATTGGGAGAATATACAAATAATAACAACAGACGAGGACAGGTGGTGTAAATAACAAAAGGATATATTAGTATGACGCTCGGGAATACGGAAAGTCTTTGACGTTTCGAGCTACGCTCTTCAACAGAAAGAATACGGAGACAAGGAGAAAAACACGGAGAAAAAAAATTGAATAGTGTTCAGTCAACGGTCAATCATAATAATATATATATTCATATATGTGTGTGTGTGTGTGTGTACACACATACCCCATATATATATATATGTACGTACATACATACATTTAAATACATATATGTGTATGTGTGTGTGTGTATGTGTACGTGTGCGCGCATATGTATATGAATACAGACATGCCCCCATATATATGCGTGTGTGTGTGTACGTACATATTTGCATGCATACATTTATATATATGTATATATATATATATTTATATATATGCGCATGTATGTATGTATGTATGCATGCGTGTGTATGTGTGTGTGTGTATGCGTATGTGTATGTGTACGTGTGTAATATTGTAATGTATATTACGGTTACAAAAGACGAGAGCGTGAGACGAAGAATTAGAGGAGAAAAATAACAAAAAAAAACACAACAAAGACATCTTTATATTATTTAAAATATATATAAAAAAAAAAAAAAAAAACAACACAAGAAAATTTACTCACGAAATACACACAAAACTTTACATTTTACAGCATCCACCCTCTCCGGTCTTTTAGAAGACGGAGCAATTCTGCTGTATGTACATATTATTGTCTATGCTTATCATTGTTGTCTAGAATGCTTTATGGATATTGATGTTGATGTAGTTGCCGTAGCCATTGTTGTCCTAGCTGTTGTTTTTGCTACAATTGTTGCTTCTGCTTAGAGTTAGTCTCTTTTTACTGTTATTATTTGTTATCGATTATCAGAGAGGGTTATAGAATGTAATTTAATCAATACTAACACATCTATAAATACATTTTGTTTTTTGCTTATTTCTTCGTTTATGTATTTATTTATGTATTTATTTATTCATTCTTGTTTTCCTCTCTCAGTTTGAATAGCTTTTGTTGTGTTCGTCTAGAAGACTTGAAAAAATAAATAGATGAATAAAGAAAGAAAGGAAGGAAGAAAGAAAGGAAGAAAAAGAAAAGAAAGAAAGAAAGAACCACATTGCAAACGATTAAACATTTCGAACTGTATACATACATAGCTACGTAAATTTATACACAAATACAGGTAGAAGCTCATACATGTATACACGCACGCACGCACGAGCGATGTGTGCGAATATATATATATTTGTATTCATATATATATATATTTATATATATATATATATATATATATATATATAAATATAAAGGTATATACATATATATGTGGAGATATGTATGTATATATATATATATATATATATATATATGTATATATATGAAAGTGCCTTTCGAAATGTTTGTTTTTGGGACTATACATACATCAACACACACACACACACACACACACACACACACACACACACACACACACACACACACACACACACACACACACACATGTTTGAACGTATGCGTTTGGCTTCGTTAAATCGATTCTCGTGACTACCATATCTTACACCTTTAGTCTAACACACCTGCACATCATTAATCATAGCGATAATTACACACATTACTATACAATGGACTCACAAATCACTAGCATGCCTGATTAAATTATCTCTACAAAAATAACTCATGGATATACAAATATAAATATATTGCATACATACATATAATATATATATATATATATATATATATCTTTATATTGTTTCATTTTAAAGCGGCGGTCATGCTATGCACAAACATACACATCTGTATGTATATAGACACACATAAACGACACGTATACGAAGGCGTGTGGTCTAGTTGTTTAAAGTGTTGCACTCACGCCTGCAAGGATGTGATTTCGATTCTCATATCAGCTAGGCGTAGTCTTCTCGTGTAAAACAATTATTAGTACTTGTTTCAGTCATTAAACCGCAGCCATGCTGGAGCACCGCCTTGAAAAATATAAGTCGAATGAATCGACCACTGGATATTCTTTAAAATTTTTAAGCCTGTCTCTTATTTTAACGGTCTCTTTCGCCGGATCGCTAAGTTACCGGAACGTAGACACACCAACTCTGGGTCCCAAGTGATGGTGGGTGCAAAGACACGGATACAAATACACAAACACACACACACACACACACACACACACACAGTTTATAAATTAGAGACAGGTATTCTCTGTACAGAATACACTTCATAGTGCTCAAAAGATTTAAACTTGAGCAGGGTAGAGGAGTAAATATAAGGACAAGCTAGTTTGGCAAGTCGATATACAAAAAAGTATTAAATACATCTAATACAAAAATGTAGATATGCTTACGTATAAAAGGGTCTGACTTACACAGAATACAAATAATATCATGAATGAAAGGGGTTGAATAAGAATATTACGATTCCAACATAATGATTGTAAATTGATTCCATCATTGGATAATAACAGCTTCCGTCTTCAAAGAAGAATGAAATATATGAGGTGTTGACAGAATGGAATTTAAAGATGGAATCATTTTAAAATTCCATCTTTGAACTCCATTCTGTCAACACCTCAAATATAAAATTCTTCCCTGAAAACGGACTGAGACTAGCAAAAGAGTATATATATATATATATATATATATATATATATATATATATATATATATATATATGCTCGAAATGAGGAGTAGACAGACAGCCGACAACTGATGAAGGGTCGTTCTTTATGTTATTTGTTCTGTTTTCAATTTGTTTATTTCGTTTTATGTGTATTGAACTCATTTGTTTTCGTATTTCATGTTGCTTACTGTTGGTAACGTGCTGTACCCATATATGCATGTGATTAGGGCGGTGGATTCGCGGTCATAGGATCGCGGTTCCGATTCCCAGACCGGGCGTTGTGAGTGTTTATTGAGCGAAAGCACCTAAAGCTCCACGAGGCTCCGGCAGGGGATGGTGGCGAACCCTGCTGTACTCTTCCACCACAACTTTCTCTCACTTTTTCTTCCTGTTTCTGTTGTGCCTGTAATTCAAAGGGCCAGCCTTGTCACACTGAATATCTCCGAGAACTACGTTAAGGGTACACGTGTCTGTGGAGTGCCCAGCCACTTGCACTTTAATTTCACGAACAGGCTGTTCCGTTGATCGAATCAGCTGGAACCCTCTTCGTCGTAAGCGACGGAGTGCCAACGACAACAATATATATATATAATATATATATATATATATATATATATATATATATATATATATATATATATATATATATATATATATATATATATATATATATATATATATATATATATATCCGCAGGAGTGGCTGTGTGGCAAGAAGCGTGCTTACCAACCACATGGTTCCGGCTTCATTCCCACTGCATGGCATCTTGGGTAAGTGTCTTCCACTATAGCTTCGGGTCGACCAAAGCCTTGTGAATGGATTTGGTAGACACACACATACATACAAATATATATATATGTGTGTGTGTATGTTTGTGTGTCTGTGTTTGTATTATTATGCATATATTATATATATATATTTGGAGAGAGAGAGAGACTTACATACACACATACTCTTTTACTCTTTTACTTGTTTCAGTCATTTGACTGCGGCCATGCTGGAGTACCCCTCGTTAGTCGAGCAAATGAACCCCAAGACTAATTTTTGGGAAACCTAGTACTTATTCTATCGGCCTCTTTTGCCGAACTGCTAAGTTACGGGGCGTAAACACACCAGCATCAGTTGTCAAGCGATGTTGGGGGGACAAACACAGACACACAAACACACATACATATACATATATATATATACATATATATGACGGGCTTCTTTCAGTTTCCGTCTATCAAATCCACTCACAAGGCTTTCGGTGGCCCTAGGCTATAGTAGAAGACACTTACCCAAGGTGCCACGCAGTGGGACTGAACCCGGAACCATGTGGTTGATAAGCAAGCTACTTTATTTCATTAGATTGGCCATTAAGGCCTTACAAAGAGGGGACAAACAAGGACAGACAAACGTAAAGTAGCTGCGGGCTGGACACGGAAATTAATGAGATGAGGATGATAACGAAAGGTGAATAAAAATGAGAGAGGCACCGACGCCCGCCGATCGATAACCCCTCGAAAACATTGTTCAATACAAATCCAATAAAAGTCAAAAATTCAATGGCAGTTCAATAAAGTTCAATAAAAGTTCCTTTTAAAGATCTAATCTTCCTCATCCGATCTCGCAGTGGCACGCCCGAAAGAGAGTAAATAAAATCCTCTTTTTGACAGGTGTTTTCGACCTCCATAACTTCACTATGATTTAAGACCTCCACAGCCACCTGCAGAGGCCAACGTGGATGGTTTATACATTCCCAGTCGTAACGCTCACGGTCAAATAGATCATCCAGACACTTTTCAACGGGCCCTCCGTTTCCTCATCATCGGAAGGGGCCGCAACCTGCTCTGTCGGTGACACAAATCCCACTGACAGAGCCTCCCGTTCCGGTGGCACACTTCCCAACGGAGGGGCAACGGGTTCGGTCGGTGGCACGTCCGCCGACCGTCTTCCGTTTCTCTTTTTTTTCCTTTTACCGGTTGCGGGGGTCGGGGCATCTTTCGGCAAACCCGAGGTGTCCTCCTTTCCCACAACCTCTATTTCTCCTGGTGAGCAACCACCGTTGCTCGCCTTCCTCTTTCTATTCGTGGAGGCAGTGGCCTCCACGACTTCCTCCGTCTCCCCCTCCAATGGTGGGGCGGAGGACTCATTCTCTTTTTTCCTCTGCTCCGGAGCCTTACTTTGGCCCTTGGGACAGTTCTTTTTTAAATGGCCGGATTCAAGGCACTTGTGATATTTAGAAGGGCGTCCCTCCAAAATCACTGGATACCTTGCCTGAGCCGTCCTTAAAAAGTCTGGAATCACCAGACACGCAATCTACTGGGACCAAAGGGTCAACACCGCTTTTGACCCCTCCCAGCCAATTGCTGGCAAAATTTTTACATTGAGGAGCTTGGTTCCGGTGCCACCCAGACCTCGGCGGAAAGAATCCTCTATCCACTCGGGCTTTATTCCAGGCGGCAACCCGCAGACCCAAGCCCTCGTTATTTTTTGTCCACAATATGTGGGCAGCAACAAAATTTCTTTGCCCTCAATGGGCCCTTCACTCGGGGAGTCAAAAAGCAACCACACGGTTGCATATTTGACTCCCCTTGAAATATATTTAAAGTTGGCATTAACATACGTAAGTTCCTTTTCAATAATAGTTTGAGGAAAGCCATGACGCCATCCAACACATTTGAGTAGGTCCGGAGCGTCACTGTTCTTTCCTCCAATTCTTTCAACCACTGCTTGGGTGGGCACAGTTCCCACTCCAAGACAGTGTTTCTCTCTTTTGCCATGCTTGCAAAAAAAAATGTTCAACAAAAAAGTTCACAAAAAACAAACTAAGTACAAAAGAACAGAAGACAGAGCAGAGAAAAGGAAGGAAGGAAGACAGTTTAAGTCAAGGAAACACAATTCCGGCCACCAGCAATACCTATAGGTATTCCAATAAAGGGATTCCAATAAAGGTACTCCAAAATAAAAGTATTCCAGTAAAGGTATTCCAATAACAGTAATCCAGGGCCACAGCAGCAAAATTTTCACAAGTTTTTTGGAGGCGAGATACGCCCACAAAAACAACAATTCTCGCACAGTGAGACACAAAAAGTTTTCTTCACTGAAAGTTGCTTTTTTTTTTTTTTTTTGGCTCAAAGTCAAAACAAAAATTTTCGCTACTGTGGGCAATGGAACCCGCCTCCCACAAACAGCGAATACAAAATTTGTTCGTACAACGAACACACAAAAAACTCGCCAAGGAAAGCGAAGATGCCACACCGCTGCACAATAATTTACTAAAAAAATAGAAGCAATAAATTGTTGCCCAGCTGAGCAACAAAAACGACTTACCCCGGCGAATTCTTCAATTTTTCCTTTTATAGACAGAGCCGAAAACCATGTCTATCTTCGTTCACAGCAAGTAGCCAGTCTGGCGCACATGCGCAATGAGCAAACCGGAAGTAAGCAAGCTACTTACCACACAGCCACTCCTGCGCCCTCTCCTGCGCATA
This sequence comes from Octopus bimaculoides, assembly GCF_046866305.1. Lineage (NCBI taxonomy): Eukaryota > Metazoa > Mollusca > Cephalopoda > Octopoda > Octopodidae > Octopus > Octopus bimaculoides. Next base: position 147,979,386 of record NC_142930.1, read on the forward strand.
TATTATATTATTATATTATAATGGAGAACTAGGGAATTTAAATACATTTATATTAGTATATAACCAGTGAACGCGCGTGGCTTAGTGGGTACGGTATTCACGATCGTAAGGCCGTGAGTTCATCTCCCGGCGACGCATTGTGTCCTTGAGCACTTTATTTAACGTTGCTCAACTGGCAAAAATGAGTCCACTCAACTGGCAAAAATGTGTAGTACCTGTATTTTAAAGTGCCAACCTCTTTACACTCTGTATCACTCTGGAGCTCCCTGAGATATACGTTAATGGTACATGTATCTGTGGAGTGCTCAGCCACTTGCACGTTAATTTCACGAGCAGGCTGTTCCGTTGATGGGATCAGCTGGAACACTCGTCGTTGTAAACGACGGAGTGCCACTATGTAACCAAAACTATACGACCTTTTTGTTAAGTCTACGATGAATGTCGGTTTTTTGTTGGCACTCCGTCGCTTACGACGACGAGGGTTCCAGTTGATCCGATCAACGGAACAGCCTGCTCGCGAAATTAACATGCAAGTGGCTGAGCACTCCACACACACGTGTACCCTTAACATAGTTCTCGGGGATATTCAGCGTGACACAGTGTGACAAAGCTGACCCTTTGAATTACAGGAACAACATAAACAGGAAGTAAGATTGAGAGAAAGTTGTGGTGGAAGAGTACAGCAGGGTTCGCCACTATCCACTGCCGGAGCCTCGTGGAGCTTTAGGTGTTTATGCTCAATAAACACTCACAACGCCCGGTCTGGGAATCGAAACCGCGACCCTATGACCGCGAGTCCGCTGCCCTAACCACTGGGCCATTGCACCTCCACGATGAATGCCGGTAACTAGAAACAAATACCAGCCTGAATATTTCTTCTTAAAAACGTACTTCTATTGTCAATCTTATATGATTAAACACATCTTTCAGACCTCTAAACAAATCGAACTATGGTTAGCATTCACTGTAACGTCTACTTCCCGTCTTATTCCATTCGTTGTAAATTTCGCATTTTTCAAAAACCCAACTCGTGCTTACCACTATAGATTTCATTGAATTCACTTTCTCTTGCAGTTGCTGATTTGGCAGAAATTCGAGGAACTAAAGAAAATCTCAGTAGAATTTTCGAAAAAAATAGGTAAAGTAATAAAAGCATTGAAGTTTACTTAAAATATTGTATATTATATATATTTTTTTCCAGTTTTACTCCAGGGAGAAAAATATACTTTCATTTTAAAAGCATGTGTTTAACTAAAAAAGTTTAAGCAACTTAGACGTATCTAATTAGAAACACAAGTAATAATGTCTAAGAGTTAGCTAACGCACACGCACGCACACATACACACACACACACACGCATATACGCACACACAAAAGCATGTATGTATGTGTTTGTATACATGTGTGTGTATATGTGTGTGTATTATCTATCTATCAATTTCTCTCTTTCTCTCACTCACACACACACACACACACAGAAACATATAAGTATATGTGTGTGTGTGTGTGTGTGTGTGTGCGTGTATATATATATATATATATATATATATATATATATATATATATTATACATATATGCACGTGTGCGTTTCTGTGCGTGTATGTATGTATATATGTATGTATGTACGTATGTATGTACGTATGTATGTATGTATGTATGTATATATGTATGTATGTACGTATGTATGTACGTATGTATGTATGTATGTATGTATGTATATATGTATGTATGTTACTTCAAGGATTTTACATTAAGAAAGACACTTTGGTCAGTGTATAGTTACACTAACGTAAGACAGCCTGGAGCACGTTTCTTTTGTGCTAGTATACACATGTACATATATGTAGATACATATGTATGTATGTATATACACACCCACACACATATATATTGTCAGTAAATCATAAATCGGAAAGAGAAGCAGAGTCTAAGTTATAGAGCAGTAGAGTATTTAAATAAAGATTGTTACGCCTGCTTAAAAGGTTACCCGGGGTTCGAGTCCATAAAGCGCTTAGTTTTAAAACGTCTGGCTAACCCTATGAACCAGCCATAGCTATCTTTATCTAAATAGTATATATATATATATATTTTATTTTTTCTTCTCTTTTTTTTTTTACTTTTTTCAGTTATTTTACTGCGGCCATGCTGGAGCACCGCCTTAAATGATGTGAGTCGAAGAAATCGACCCCAGGACTTATTCTTTGTAAGGCTAGTACATATTCTATCGGTCTCTTTCGACGAACGGCCAATGTACGGGGACATAAGCACAGCAGCATCGGTTATTAAGGGATGGCAGGGGTACAAACACACACACACACACACACACACACACACACACACACACACACACACACACAGATATGTATGTATATATATATGTGTGTGTATATATATTTATATATACACGACGAGCTTCTAGTTTCCGTGTACCAAATCCACTCACATGTCTTTGGTCGGCCTGATACTATAGTGGAAGGTATTCGCCCAAGGCACCACGCAGTCGGACTGAACCCGGAACCATGTGGTTGGGAGGCAAACTCCTTACCACACACCCACATTTGTATGTTTATTATTTACATTTGACGGATATTTTTCCTCATCTTGTTTGTTGTTAACACAACTGATATACACTCTAGCCTTCATCAACTGAAATGTTGTGTTAACAACAAACAATATAAGGACAAATATCCGTCAAATGTAAATAATGTACATAATTCCTCATCTCTTAAATATAGAACTGCACATTTGTATGTATTGTTATATAAGATTTGTAAATGTGTCTGTGTGTACATGTGCAGTATTTGGAGTCAGTACATGTGCAGATTTGTCTGTTCTGATTAAGAATGTATTCTTATGCATATCCTTGCTCGATAAACTTGTAAGTTTTACATATTATTACAGTTCCAGTGATGGCTTGGATCTGTAATCTTCAAATCAGCTTTCTCCCTTCTGGTTTTGAGAAGCCTAACATCTCAAGATTGGTACATGTGCATGTATGTATGTATGTATGTATGTATGTACGTACGTATGTATGCATATATGTATGTATGCGTGTATGTATAAATTACTGGCGCTTTTCCGCGTTTATTTTCAGCGCAATACTTTGCCAGAGAATACATCAACATTTATTACCAACGTTTTATATACGAGTATTTACCCCAAAAAGGCTGCAATGCGGTTAGTAGCACAAAATGTGGTAACACAGAGGTATTCGGGAGTTATGATATGGATTCGGCCGGGTTCCCTTAGAGTGTACGAAGTTAAGTGTCGAAACACTTGCATAGAAGGTTCGGCTTCTTCTCTGAAGACCTCCTTAGGCTCAGCTCTTCCTAGAGTTTCTCGCTTCTCACATATATATCATAGTCAGTGGTAGAAACATTCAGATTTGGTGAAGATATACAAGCAAGTAAAGGACAACACACCTTCCAAGTGTGTTTGGAACCTAG
>NC_142930.1:147987832-147995332 GCF_046866305.1 Octopus bimaculoides
AGGAGGGCGCGGACATGGCTTAAAATCTATGTTGGTATCATATAACACCTAAATCGTATAACTGCAACAAAAACGCTTGCAGTAGGAAAATAATCACGAACTACTACCCTGATCACGTTTTCCAGCAAGAAGATATGTGTAACAATATTAGGATATCTAATGAACATGGAGAGAGCCAAGGAATAAAATCTAACACTGATCTTAATCCAATGAGCATTGAGGGAATTTTACTTAGCACTGCCATAAAAGATACAAAACGCTAAGTAACAGGGGAGGTTGTTCTGGGTTATCGTTTATCAAGTGTCTTTTACTTACTTCTGTCAATAGACTGCGGCCAGGCTGGAGCATCACCTTAAGGGTTTTCCTCGAACGAACGCACCTTTGTGCTTGTTGTTTGAAAGTCTGGTATTTGTTCTATCGTGTCTAATGGTGAATTGATATGTTACGGAGCCGTAAACAAACCAATGCCGTTTGTGCCAGTGCGTGTTCCCCCATTATGTTACTTGTCCTGTTTTCCATTTGTATCTCTCGTTGTTTGCATATTGAACTCGTTTCTTTTCGTATTTCATGTTTACTGCTGGTGACGTCCTGTACCCATATATGCATATGTATATATATACATACATACATACATATATATATATATATATATATATATATATATATATATACATATATATATATATATATATATAGACATATGTATATATATGCATATATATATGTGCATATATATATATATATATATATATATATATATATATATATATATATATACATATAATTATATGTGTTTATATATATATGTGTGCGTGTGTATGTTTGTGTGTGTATATGTACGTAAGTGTTTGTGTCCGTGTTTGACCCCCAATGCCGCTTGACAACCAGTGTTGGCGTCTTTAGATTATTGTTACTTGGTGGTTTAGCGAGAGAGAGACCAATAGAATAAGCACCAAGCTTTAAAAAAGGATGTATTGGGGACAATACATTTAACTAACAAAAGAAGAAAAAAACTTCAAGGCGGTGCTCCAGCATGGCTGTAACATAATGACTGAGACAAGTAAAAGATAAAGGATAAAAGATCCTAAAATAAATGAATAAATGAATACATGAACAAAATAATGGGATTAAACCAGAACCAACTTGATATTGTCTGGAACCAAAAGCTTATGGAAGCTGGCTGTCTACTGATATGAACGAAGTAAGAAAGATACACGACGAAGGAGATATTTATGGATCATTGATAAGGAGCTGGCAAACCAAAAATACACTTTCAGTTGTATTTCAATTAAATTTGGTGAGAAATGACACGTAGATTGTATATGAATGCCTTCAACGTACATAGACTGCCAGACACACACACATATACATACATACATACATACATACATACATACATACATACATACAACCGTATATATATATATATATATATATATATATATATATATATATATATATATATATATATATATATATATATATATATATATTAAATGGGTAAAGGAATTATCAATTTATTAATTAATAAATCAATTAATAATTAATAATGTTTACCAAGCACAACGGTATGAAAGCACCATTATTGGTGGAGAACTTATTCAAAAAAAGTTCATATATTTATAAATATAATTAAGGGATCAGCAAAATATTTGCTTCACCAATATACCGAAGTTCAGAAAAATAGCAGCTAAAAAAGCTGATGTAAAAGGTTGAAGAGGAACACACGAGTAGATATATATATATGGAAAAAAGACAAAGTAGAAAATGCTAAAATACTTTTATAAAGAACATTGCAGAACCGGTTTCGATCCTTGAGATCTTTTCAACAGTAAATATGAATGATAGATTTTTGAAAAAATATTGAAAAATTAAATTTTGGTAAATTTAAAAGAAAAGTCTTTTTAAAGACATATTTGTATAGTATTCAAGTAACAGGGGCATTTTTCTTGTTACTGCCTGTCTCTATTTCACTTAACTCTTGTTTTCGTCGATTGCTTGATCCCCGAAAACATCGGTTGTCGAGCGACGGTGGGGGGACAAACAGACACACAAATACACACACCCACACATATACGAAGGGCTTCTTTCAGTTTCCGTCCACGAAATCCACTCACAAGGGTCAACCCGCGGCTGTTGTAGAAGACTCTAACCCAAGGTACCATGCAGTAGGACAGAACCCGGAACCATGTGGTTGGGAAGCAGGTTTCTTTATTTCATTTTATTGGCCATGACGGCCTTACATAGAAGAAAAGGGAAAAAAAAAAGAAAGAAGCAATAAAGAAGCTGCGGGATGGACAAAGACATAATGGTATGTGTAATGAAAGTGATAATAATGAATAAATGGGGGGAAACAGCTACGCCCGCCGATTGCTTGATCCACGAAATCATTGTTCTCATATATGAGGCAAGAAGCCTCTTACAAATGTTCATATTGTTCATGATATTTATCACTGAAACATTTTCGCCTTTCATGCATAACCCTCCTCATCACTTGTGTCCGAATACTATCAATGCCCACGCCCTCTCTAGGCATACCTCGAGTGGCGTGTCGGCGTCGCCAGGCACCACGTAAAATATTTCTCCGTAATCATATAGCTCTTGCACTGTGTCCCACATTAAGGCCTCCACAGTTATCTGCGAATTGCCATTCGGGATCCCGCATGCAAGCCATGGTTGCTCCCTTAGGATATTTTTTTAACTCCTTTTCTATCTCCCCACCTCTATAGAAGAAGACCAACGATTCTTCTTCCTCCGCTAAAGAGATAGACTTTTCCACCGTCGGTGGCACAATTCCCAGCGGCGGTGGGAATTGAGAGAGTATACAGGGTGCAGCAAAAAGAAAAGCATTCCACGTTTGAAAACAAATATTTCAACAGAATACATACGGCGTGCATCGTTCTAAGCGACGATGATAACTGAAAAATACCGAAAAATAAAGCAGTAAGAATATAACGTATCCATTGTATATGAAAATATCTACACAGTGTTTGATATACATACATATATACATACATACATACATATATATATATATATATATATATATATATATATATATATATATATATATATATATATATATATATATATATATATATATACGTATATATTTATACACATGTATATATATATAATGGCTGTTATAGTTCTCCTTGTTGGTACACATTTGCTTACTGGTGCCTAATTAATTATATACATACATATATATATATATATATATATATATATATATATATATATATATATATATATATAAATATATATATATATATATATATATATATAAATATATATATATATATATATATATAAATATATATATATATATATATATATAAATATATATATATATATATATATATATATATATATATATATATATATATATATATATATATATAAATATATATATATATATATATATATATATATATATATATATATATATATATATATATATATATATATATATAAATATATATATATATATATATATATATATATATATATATATATATATATATATATATATATATGCATGCATATATGTATATATTCTATATCTAGTTGTTGGAGCTGTATATAATTTGTTGAAAGTGTATTCAATACAATCTTTGTTTTATTTTCGTATCAATGAATCTCTTGTTGAATGAAACAATAGATATAAAAAATCTTGAGTAGCAGCCTGGCGACCATATCATTCGAAATCACAATTGAGTTCACACGAGTTCAACCTTGTGTTACAAGAATATCAAGGAGAACGACATGCTGACTCAATACAAATCTAATTAGGCATGACACAGCAATATGTAGTACAATGGTTCAAATCTTATCTAAACATTTGTCTTCCATTCTTCGTATTATTTTTTTGTAATGGTCTAAGTTATTAGATGCGGCAATGTTGAGGTACCACTTTTAAGGGTTTATCGGCCTTGTTAATTTGGTATTTTTTCGATCGTTCTCGTACGACACGATATGCAAAATGGCCGTTGATGTGAGGGCTAACTCAGGAGAATATGAACCTCGCATAGTATTTCTGTGCAAATGTACTAATTGTCATCCCAAATAGAGAGAAACATACAGGCATATATATACATGCGCACACACATATACATATAGATATCTGTGTGTTCAGGTATCTACATATATACATATATACACATACATGTATATATATATATATATATATGTGTGTGTGTGTGTGTGTGTGTGTGTGTGTGTGTGTGTGTATGTATATGTGTCTGAGCGTGTGTGTGTGTATGTATATGTGTCTGAGCGTGTTTATGTAGGTCTGTTGTCCGGCATTCACCATCATATATCGCTAGCCACTACATATCCTTTATTTTATCTCCCTGTTTCTTTCTGTGGAAGAGCGTAGGCTCGAAACGTATGGCGTAAAGAAGACCATACGTATAATAGCGACAGTATATGGGACAAGTAAATAAGAATTACCATTTAGATAGGCTAGCCACGAGGCTGGGTTAAGGGTGACGTACCTACTATCTAGAGTAGTTTGGTGCGGTGCTCGTTGCGATGTGTGCGGGAAGGAAAGGGTTGTGCTAAGTAGAGGAGGAGTGAGATGCTTGAGGGCTGAGAGGCAATGCGAATATATAGTTATAAATGAATGCGTTTGGTGAAAACTGCCAAAATGAAGAAATTATTTATTGTAACAATAAGGAATCGACATTTAAAATTGTAAGCTCACTGAAGCGTATGAATATAGTTAGAAGTGGGTATAGAAGTAGCATAGGGGCAGAAAAAGAAGGATCTTAACATTTGAACATTAGATGAGAATATCAAAAGTGGTCGCTAAAATATGTGGTCGCTATAGAATAATATTTAGTTAAATGGTTGTATTGGGATTATGTAATTAGATTTTTATACATTCTTTTAAGCATAACCAACACAGGGTGCTTGCAACCCGTATCACACACCGGTATAACTGATTAACCAAGTACTATTATATGGTACACAGTTTTTCTGTAGGGTGTACATATATATATATATATATATATATATATATATATACTGGGAAACTTAATTTAATTTTAATTTTTAATAAATTGAATTTAATTGAGTTTTTACTTGTAAATTTGGATTTTTATCCCTAATAATATTATATATATATATAGTTAGCTAGTGCGCTAGATTTATTGTGTTTACAGATTTAAAGAGTGCAGATAGGCGATGTATCGGCGTTTAAAATCGACAGTGGCACAATAATAAACCTTGATTCAGTTTTGTTGTTTGTGAAGGACAATACATTGATACACAAAGTTAAGTCTTCGACAGTTGTCATGTAATGGATAATTACAGCAAGATCCTTTGTATTATGTGTGTTGTTAGTGGGTCTGTCAGTGAAGGCGCATGGCTCAGTGGTTAGAACATCGAGCTTACGATCGTGAGGTTATGAGTTCGAATCCCGGACCGAGCTGCGTGTTGTATTCTTGAGCAAGACACTTTATTTCACGTTGCTCCAGTTCACTCAGCTGTAGAAATGAGTTGCAACGTCACAGGTGCCAAGCTGTATCGGCCTTTGCCTTTCTCTTGGATAACATCAGTGGCGTGGGGAGGGGAGGCCGGTATGCATGGGCGATTGCTGGTCTTTCATAAACAACCTTGCCCGGAATTGTGCCTGAGAGGGTAACTTTCTAGGTGCAATACCATGGTCAGTCATGACTGAGGGGCTTCTCAGCATCAGTGGGTCTGTCAGGTTTATCTCCCTCATATGTGCCATATTCCAGTATTGTCAGTATTGTATATGCATCTATTATTAGTAACAACGCAGTGAACGTTAGTGCGTTGGGGAAAAATGCTTAGCGGCATTTCGTCTGCTTTTATCCTCTGATTCCAGAGGTCGATTTTATCATTCAACATTTCGGTTCGATAAATTAAGAACCAGTTGAACCTTAGGGTCTATGTAATCGACTTAGCACCTTCCTCCAAATTTCAAGTCTTGTGTCTTTAGTAGAAAGGTTTATCTGTCTGTCTGCCTGTTTGTCTGTATGTCTATATATGTATGCGTGTCTGTGTGTGTATATTTATGCGTGTGTTTGTTTATATGTACGATGCTTCTGCTGTTTACTCCAAGCCATCATTGTTACAGAGACCAACACCCTCGTTTCCATCATGAAGACAGTTCCTCCATCAGTTTCGGTGACGATCATGCAATTTCTCGATCAGCTGGACTACCCGCTTGTTAATTTAGTGTATAAGTGGTTGAGCATCCTAGAGACGCAAGCACTCGTGAGACTGCGTTTAGCATGTTTGAGAATGATTATGCAATCCATGCAGTGAAACCTGAATTTTCAGTTTCTTCTAGGTCTTAGGTCTATAATAATATATATATATTTATATTTCCATCTGCTGAGTGTTAAACATTTTGGCTTATCAAATCCTGTCACAAGTTTCATGTTAAAACAAATATTTTCAACGTTCAGAAACTATCGTTTTCTTTTCATTTTTCTTTTATCTGTTTTTCTATACTTCTTTCAGGTGTAAGTTTGGCAAATGTTTTGATCTAAAAACGAAAATTGAAAGGAATATATTTGTAGTTCGGAAGAATCATCTTTGCCAATATTTTTTTGCAAGTACCTTTACATATAATTGATGTAGCTTGTTCTACACATAAAAGAAAAAAAATCGATCTTCACCAACGATATCCACATGTTTATACATGCACAGGAAACTACACTCAAGCATACATATTTACACACACATGCGTTTATACATGCAAATATATCTTAAATGAAATAAAAATTGAACAGATTCTTTCATCGAACTTTACATTTATTCAAAACCAACAATATTTTTTTTCTTTGGACTTCGACATTTTTCCTGAATTCATCAATTTTCTCCCACCATTAAACGAAATTCCTACCTCTTTAACTTGCTTGCATCGGTTGGATCCTACTTTTTAAGGTTTGTTATTGATTAGATTTTTCTATTTCTCTCCTGCTACCGAATATAATTACTACTCAAGCGGCCCCACTAAGAATTGATTATTGCCAGCATTGCTGAGGTTAGGAAATGGAGAACTGCCTGTTGTTGTTGTTGTTGTTGCTGCTGCTGCTGCTGCTGCTGCTGCTGTTGTTGTTTACACCCAGGTCAACACTAATCTAGTAGAACTACATGACCATCACTCAACCGCTACATCAAGATCCTGGAAGCAATCAGTAACCTGTGAAGACACGTGGCTTAGTGGTTAAGGTGTTCGATTCATGATCGTAAGATTGTGATTTCGATTCGCGATGTGTTCTTGAGCAAAATATTTAATTTCACGTTGCTCCAGTCAGTTCAATTGGCGAAAATGAGTAATCCTGCGACGGACCGGCGTCCCGTCCAGGTGGGGATAATATATACGCCATGAAACCGGGAAACTAGTCCTTATGAGTCAACATTATTCAAGAAAGTAACTTTACCTTTTTATTTATTTATCTATTGTTCAATGACCTGTACCCCAAGGGAATAATTTCATTGTCCTGGCGATGTAAAATT
>NC_142930.1:148000332-148017832 GCF_046866305.1 Octopus bimaculoides
ACACTCTGAAACAAAAATATGAAGAAAAGCACGCAGAAGGAAAGAAAATCTAACTGGAAAAATCGCAGAAAGAAGAGAAAATCTGAAATATCTCTTAATTAACAAGATATCCATGTTCTGATATTTTCGTTCTCTGTATTTCTGTTTAGTTTTCTCTTTTATTGCTTTGTTTCCTTTCTCATTAAATGTCAATCGATCTAAATTTTGAAACGTTAAAGATGTAGTCGTGTAAAGTTGGAACCACGATGCTGTGTCAATATTGTTGTGGCCCGCACAAGTACGAAATTTGTAACAATGATCCACCATCATTGCTGTTCGAATACAATCGTTCATTCATCAATCAATCCATCCATCCGTTCGTCCAATCGTACGTCCTTCCATCAATCCATCAATCCTTCAATCCAACAATCCTTCCATTTAACCATCTACTCGTCCGTCCTTCCGTCCGTCCGTCCGTTCGTCCGTCCGTCCGTTCTTCTGTCCAACCATCCATCCATCCATCCATCCATCCACACACCAAATCCACCTTTCCAATATATTATTCTTGGGAGCGTCGTGTGGTAGTTTCCCAAGACACCACCTCCATAGTATCCTATCAAAAGCAAATGTCGTTAGACTTACCGGTTGGATTCTCATTCATATCAGAGAAAATTTATTCACAAAATCACTGCCTACCTAACCGTAATGAGGTGCCACAAATTGTAAATGAATTTAAGGAGGATACAACAGATGCAATACAATGTTCCAAATTGTAACAAATTGTAAATGAATTTAAGGAAGATAGAACAGATTCAATACAATGTTCCAAACTGGGAACATACATTACATATGTTTCAGAGATAGTTTTAGACTCTTAAAATTTTTCGAATAATGAGTAACGGGGTCCTTGGGAGAAGAAAACCCCCTTTCATTGGGTATGTACGACTGCTCGCATGGTCCAAGCATTGCTTTTGTTCAAACGGGAAAAAAACAGCTACTGAAATGATATGTGTAGGTTGTATTAAATGGATGAACCGATGTAGACTTCAAACTTCATTATCTAAGTGGTAGCAATAATAGCCTGTTCCCGTAGTACAATAGGGAGCAATTTGTTGGAATAGAAACCGTTTAGAACGCACAATGTTTATTATGAAAAATATGCTGAAATATGTTAAATCCTGAGTAACTATTCAACTATATTCTTTTAGCTTCAGTATCAAAATCTTCCTTCTAAGCATAGACAAAACCCATAAAATATTCTTCAGCTATTGATTACAAGCCGAAATATCGCATGTACATTAACCTACTAATTTATGGTGCCTAAGACCCAACCATGTTTGTTAGAGACCATATCCTTAATGTGACCTTGCGTGCGCGGATGCTGCATGCGGAATTGTTTTCGTTTGAAAGCTTAGTTGTCTTCACAATGCTCGTACGCTGTATACGCAAAGGGGGGCACGGTTGAGCTACGACTATTGATTCCAAACCGAAATATCGCATGTACATTAACCTACTAATTTATGGTGCCTAAGACCCAACCATGTTTGTTAGAGACCATATCCTTAATGTGACCTTGCGTGCGCGGATGCTGCATGCGGAATTGTTTTCGTTTGAAAGCTTAGTTCTCTTCACAATGCTCGTACGCTGTATACGCAAAGGGGGGCACGGTTGAGCTACGACTATTGATTCCAAACCGAAATATCGCATGTACATTAACCTACTAATTTATGGTGCCTAAGACCCAACCATGTTTGTTAGAGACCATATCCTTAATGTGACCTTGCGTGCGCGGATGCTGCATGCGGAATTGTTTTCGTTTGAAAGCTTAGTTGTCTTCACAATGCTCGTACGCTGTATACGCAAAGGGGGGCACGGTTGAGCTACGACTATTGATTCCAAACCGAAATATCGTATGTACATTAACCTACTAATTTATGGTGCCTAAGACTCAACCATGTTTGTTAGAGACCATATCCTTAATGTGACCTTGCGTGCGCGGATGCTGCATGCGGAATTGTTTTCGTTTGAAAGCTTAGTTGTCTTCACAATGCTCGTACGCTGTATACGCAAAGGGGGGCACGGTTGAGCTACGACTATTGATTCCAAACCGAAATATCGCATGTACATTAACCTACTAATTTATGGTGCCTAAGACCCAACCATGTTTGTTAGAGACCATATCCTTAATGTGACCTTGCGTGCGCGGATGCTGCATGCGGAATTGTTTTCGTTTGAAAGCTTAGTTGTCTTCACAATGCTCGTACGCTGTATACGCAAAGGGGGGCACGGTTGAGCTACGACTATTGATTCCAAACCGAAATATCGCATGTACATTAACCTACTAATTTATGGTGCCTAAGACCCAACCATGTTTGTTAGAGTCCATATCCTTAATGTGACCTTGCGTGCGCGGATGCTGCATGCGGAATTGTTTTCGTTTGAAAGCTTAGTTGTCTTCACAATGCTCGTACGCTGTATACGCAAAGGGGGGCACGGTTGAGCTACGACTATTGATTCCAAACCGAAATATCGCATGTACATTAACCTACTAATTTATGGTGCCTAAGACCCAACCATGTTTGTTAGAGACCATATCCTTAATGTGACCTTGCGTGCGCGGATGCTGCATGCGGAATTGTTTTCGTTTGAAAGCTTAGTTGTCTTCACAATGCTCGTACGCTGTATACGCAAAGGGGGGCACGGTTGAGCTACGACTATTGATTCCAAACCGAAATATCGCATGTACATTAACCTACTAATTTATGGTGCCTAAGACCCAACCATGTTTGTTAGAGACCATATCCTTAATGTGACCTTGCGTGCGCGGATGCTGCATGCGGAATTGTTTTCGTTTGAAAGCTTAGTTGTCTTCACAATGCTCGTACGCTGTATACGCAAAGGGGGGCACGGTTGAGCTACGACTATTGATTCCAAACCGAAATATCGCATGTACATTAACCTACTAATTTATGGTGCCTAAGACCCAACCATGTTTGTTAGAGACCATATCCTTAATGTGACCTTGCGTGCGCGGATGCTGCATGCGGAATTGTTTTCGTTTGAAAGCTTAGTTGTCTTCACAATGCTCGTACGCTGTATACGCAAAGGGGGGCACGGTTGAGCTACGACTATTGATTCCAAACCGAAATATCGCATGTACATTAACCTACTAATTTATGGTGCCTAAGACCCAACCATGTTTGTTAGAGACCATATCCTTAATGTGACCTTGCGTGCGCGGATGCTGCATGCGGAATTGTTTTCGTTTGAAAGCTTAGTTGTCTTCACAATGCTCGTACGCTGTATACGCAAAGGGGGGCACGGTTGAGCTACGACTATTGATTCCAAACCGAAATATCGCATGACAGTGTTGTTTTCAAGCGCATGCTTGCCAGTCCCCACTCCAATTACCACGTCATTTCTTTCATGCAGATTTCTCTCATGTGGTGCTGTTGAGCACACCCTCAGGCTTAATCTATTACATAGATGTAATTCCTATGTCTTCTGATTGTTCAGCCAAGTAGTGGCAGCGCCGACAGCCGCAAAGAAGAGTATATCCACCGAGAGCTTTTTGGTACATTCAACAATCACATACCCCACCATGACAAGGTTAGGGCCTGGAATCTTCCAAACAGACGCATGACATGTCACTTAGTCGAATTATCAATTCATATACTCCAGAAATGTTTTGTCGTCAATGCTGCATTTCCCCGTATCAACTTAACTGTACCATATCTGAAAACTACGTTATTTAAATCCCAAGCAACGCTGACTATGTCTACTAGAAGCAACTAAATCTCCTTCAGCTATCTTTAAACGCAAACATTGGATAATGAAGTCCTCGGGATACTTTATCTTAAAATATAATGAAAATTCCATATATTAAAGCCTTTGATCATTGATCAGCTTGATCAAGTCTGACCTATCGCTGAACAACAATATCAATAACAGTACAAAAGAACCAAATCACGAACGTCAAGTCACTGACACTCTATATCAAGGGATTATATCCTACGACCTTGTTACACTCACAAAGATCTTATAAATTACTCTATGAATAGACTATTCTGTAATTGTACGATGAAACGCATGCAAATGGATGCAAATGACTGAGATATGGCGCATCAGGTAAATCAAAGCAACATTTCTAAAATAAAAATTGGCGAAAGAAAAGGAGAACAGTATGTGTAGATGATAAATGTACCGAATATTGAATTATAAATAGACTCTATTTCAGCGGTTTCTGTCATATAATATAATAAGCGGCAATTCATATTTACGAATCTCTTTCTGTACGTCTGCTGACAAAAGTATCAAGTAACATTAAACTTCTGTCTTAGACTACACACCATCATTGTCATGATGAAATTTCGAATTCCGTTGAGGTCGACTTTGCCTTTTCAGGGTCGATGAAGTAAGTACCAGTTGAGTATTCGGTCCGATGTAATCGATTTGACTTTCAGCTCCCAAATTGCTGGGCATGGGCCAAAGTTTGAAGGCAATATTGTCATGGTAGAATACACCCTTCCCAAACTTGTATATACATACATATATATATATATATATATATATATATATATATATATATACATACATACATACATACATACATACATACATATATATATATATATATATATATACATACATACATACATACATACATATATATATATATATATATACATACATACATACATACATATATATATATATACATACATACATACATACATACATATATATATATATATATATATATATATATATATATATATATATATATATATATATATATATATATATATATACCTCGTTCAGAGACTTAACATATATATATATATATATATATATATATATATATATATATATATACAGAAGAAAATGCCTTTCGCATCCACGTGGGACTAGAACCCACGTGGCTTTGTTAATGCGACTGTGTTAAATATAACACACTTAGACGCGTTAACAAAGAGATGTGGGTTCAAGTCCCACGCTGATAGGCAAACCGAGCGCTTCTATGCCCCTTTATTAGTCATTGCTCGGTGATCGCCATAAGCTTTAAGCTTATATAAATATTATTATACACGGCACCGTATAACAAAACTATTCGCACCGAAAGCATATATATATATATGTATGTATGTGTTTATATATACACGCGCGCGCGCATGTATGTGTATATATGCACATATAATTATACAGATAATATTCTAAATATATCCATATAATGTATTCTTTTCAAATTTCTTGAACTAATTACATTGGGCAATATATACATACATAGATACATACATATATATACATTCCTTTATTTTTTTATTCGTTTACTTGTTTCATTCATTTGACTGCGGCCATGCTGGAGCACCGCCTCAATGTACATACAGATAAGAAAAGAAACGGAGCAACATTAACAATTAGAAGTTGATCATTGTTATGAAATGGTCATAGTTGAAATGTAGTTAAAATAACATTTACAGCTGTTTCAGTTTGTTATTTTTGAGGTAAATTTGCATTTATCTCGGTCCATGTAACAAACATCGCCACAATGATTTACATTTTATCGAAGAATGTAGACAGGAAAAAAAGGAAAAAGGAAATGAAAAAAAGAAAAATAGGAAAAAGTTGTTAAGTCTTTAGGCTTACATTTTTGTGTCCTTTAATTGTTGCACGTGTGTGTACATTTCTTCAATTAGATGAATGGAGCAGTAAGTGGCGAATATGATGAGTTGACCTCTGGGGTTAATCGAAAGAGTTATACCTGGTAGTAATACTCGATATCGTTAATTGTAATAAACAACGCTGTTTGAATCCGTGAGATAAGTCTCCATGATTACAAATAATGCCCTTGTTAAAAATTAAGGATGCTCTTAAAAGTTTAAATGCGATATACGGTATAAATTTGGGTTACGGAAAAAGGTATAATAAAGTGATAAATAAATAAAAAATGTTGTTATGTGCGGCGGGGGCTATCTACTCGTTAATATCATTAAAAAACCAATCAACTTTGGTTAGAATAGGCTAAATTGTTCATGTAGTACCAATGACCAACTTCTAATTGTTAATTGTTGCTTCATTTCTTTTCTTATCGGAATATGTTAAACCACGCGTTACCATTTAAATTACCTACTACTGTTAACCTTACAGCAAAGCCTATAAATAGTGAGGTAATACACCAGTAGTGCCTACGGATATATTTATCCCTTAGACTGTTGCGTAAATCCTAACTCATAATTTATATATATATATATATATATATATATATATATATATATAGTTCTATATTCAAGAGATGACAAATTATGTATATTGTTTGCATTATTTACATTTGATAGATATTTATCCTCTTCTTCTTTGTTGTTAACAAAACGTTTCGGCTGATATACCCTCCATCCTTCATCAGGTGTCTTGGGGGAAATTTCGAACCTAGGTTCTCATTCCTAAGGTATTCTACCGATGTTATTATTATAATGGCACAGTGATTAAGAACGAGGGCTACTAACCCCAAGATCTCGAGTTCGATTCCAGGCAGTGACCTGAATACTACTACTACTACTACTACTACTACTACTACTACTACTACTAATAATAATAATAACATCGAAAAAATACCTGAGGAATGGGAATCCAGGTTCGAAATTTTCCCAAGACATTTGAAGGCTGGAGGGTATATTAGCCGAAACGCTGTATTAACAAGATGATGACAAATATCCATCAAATGTAAATAATGTAAATAATGTACATATATATAGATAAATAGATAGGGCATGAGAAGTATTGGAGTCAAGAAGACCCAAAGTTGTCAGGCAACGCTGACTAAGTGCTATAGACAGACCATAGTTAAGCTCCAGGTTCGATAATGATACGAATGACGAATCCAATGTGGGTCGTGTGTTGGTATGCATATATATAATAATTAAAAGGATGAGATAAAAATCCAAGGCTGCGAATAGTTTTCAGAACATTTATAAAGAAAGGGTCTTACAGCTGTTTTCACGATATTTTATGTGTCCCTTCATCAGAGACGGTGCGAGTAAACATTTTCTCTGATGAATGATGAAAGGATATATAAAATATCCCGGAAACAGCTGTAAGAACTTCTCTTTATAAATGTTCTGTAAACTATTCACAGCCTTAGGTTTTTTTTTTATCTCATTCTGTTTATTATTATTATTATTATTATTATTATTATTACTATTAATATAGAAAGGATTGAGGTATCTTCAGGAGGAGTTACCTCAATCCTTTCTATATTAACCAAATGAAGTAGATTGACAAATTTATTTTTTGAACCAGTGGAAGACACGCAAGATGTCGAAATATTGTTCACAAGACAGCAAATGGCACTCTTCTTTTAATTTTGACTATATCTTCAGGAGGAGTTACTTCAATCCTTTCTATATTAACCAAATGAAGTAGATTGACAAATTTATTTTTTGAACCAGTGGAAGACACACAAGATGTCGAAATATTGTTCACAAGATAGCAAATGGCACTCTTCTTTTAATTTTGACTATATCTTCAGGAGGAGTTACCTCAATCCTTTCTATATTAACCAAATGAAGTAGATTGACAAATTTATTTTTTGAACCAGTGGAAGACACGCAAGATGTCGAAATATTGTTCACAAGATAGCAAATGGCACTCTTCTTTTAATTTTGACTATTATTATTATTATTATTATTATTATTATTATTATTATTATTATTATTATTATTATTATTATTATTATTATTATTATTATTATTATAATAGGATATATATATATATATATATATATATATATATATATATATATATATATATATATAAGAATATAAGAAAGTAGAGAAGACAAGAAGAAAAAACCAACAACGTGAGGACGTAGCACATGTAAAGTATTAATAAGACGCTCAGAGAAACAAAAGAGTGGTTTATATATATATATATATATATATATATATATATATATATATATATATATATATATGCATTTATATATATATATACATGTATATATATATGCATATATATATATATATATATATATATAAATATATATATATATATATATATGCATATATATATATATATATAAATATATATATATATATATATATGCATATATATATATATATATGCATATATATATATATATATATATATATATATATAAATATATATATATATATAAATATATATATATATATATATGCATATATATATATATATATATATATATATGCATATATATATATATATATATATATAAATATATATATATATATATATGCATATATATATATATATATATATATGCATATATATATATATATATATATATATATGCATATATATATATATATATATATATATATATATATATGCATATATATATATATATATGCATATGTATATATATATATATATATGCATATATATATATATATGCATATATATATATATGCATATATATATATATGCATATATATATATATATATATATATATGCATATATATATATATATGCATATATATATATATATGCATATATATATATATATATATATATATATATATATATATATATATATATATATATATATATATATATAAATATATATACGTACAATTACACACACACATGTGCGCACGCGTATTCATACATCCTCGGAAATAATGTTATACACTGCATTCACGAATTATTAATTCTAATCTATTCCCATATGTACGTCTGAGTATTTCTTTCTTTCTCGTAGTGACTGGCTCTGCTGCGTGAATATGAGAAAGAGAGAGAGAGAGAGAGATAGAGAGAGAGTGAGAGAGAGAGAGAGAGACTGAGAGAGAGTATAGAGTGTGATGGTGGTGTGTACGAGTGCTTATGGAGCTCATGTGTCGACAGCCAAACTAAAAGCTTTTTCGATATTAATTCGTCACACAGTAATATCTATATTTCTATTTCAATGAGAACAAATGTCATTGCAAATCTCAGTTAATATAACATAGCGACTTCATTTCGAATCTATTCAACTTAAGCACCCCATTTGGTTGATGGAAATATCGACAGCTTTTAATAGTCGACAGTTGGCAACAAACACATCAAAAGCCATTATAAGTTAGCCGTAGTAATTTTTTTTCCTCCCCTCCGTTCGCTGAAAAACTTTTTATAACACAGAATTCTAATGATGTCCGAAAGACGTGTCAAAGAATGATTATTTTAAAGCAGATAGCTTTGTAATGGTATGTTAAAGATATTGGCACTTTGTATATAGTATGGTATATGGTATAGTAGGTGGCGTTTTTGCGAATGGTGATAATTGCTTCTGTTGCGTATCTACGGTTGCAGAAACTTAGGTTTTTTTTTTCTCTTTTGCAATAGTAACTGTAGTTGTAACGGTAGTGTGCCTGTCTGCATGTCAGTGTTTGCCTCTGTGTTTTGTGTGTGTGTGTGTGTGTGTGTGTGTGTGTGTGTGTGGTATGTGTGTGCAACAAGTGAAATGGCTCTAACTTGGAATCGATGTTTATTTATTATTCATCGACACCGATAGCAAATAAAAATTATCATTATTATTATTATTATTATTATTATTATTATTATTATTATTATTATTATTATTATTGTTGTTATTATTATTTTCATCATCATCATCATCGTTATCATCATCATGGTCGCCATCATCATCATCATCATCATCATCATTTTACTTCTCAGAGCTCTCGGTCTTGCTTGCTCTGGTTGATTCTGTGAGAGCGGACAGCGACCTGTTGTCAAGTGTCTCACAGAGTCTCTTTCCGCAAATTATAAGCTTTGGTACCTGGATGTTAACTTACCGTGGAAGGCACTCAACACCCAAGCACCAATCTCAAATTTCTAGCTGTCCCCAATGGAGTAGGTTTTTGGGCCTGCTCAGCCCTCATATCAATTCCAATTTCTCTGACATATTTTTCAAATCTGGTTGCTAGTACTCCGAGTGCCCCTGCAACTACTGAGATAACAGTTACTCTTCTCATTGCTCATATTTCGCCTTCGGCTTTCAGTAGTTTCCATCTTTTTCCTCCATCTTTTCCAGCTCTTTATCACCTACGCGTGCATCCCCCAGGTATGGCAAAATGTATGATTTTAGTTTCTGTTTTTCTTTTATCCACAACACCAATGTCGTGTCTCCGAGCATGGATTAGGGAGTCACAATGGATTGTAAAATCCCACAGGATCTTATATTCATCGTCCTCAGTGACGCCCTCTGGTTCATGTTTGTACCATTTCCGTGCTGCGCCCAGACCATACTTTTCGTATAGTCTCCATTGAATAAACTTAGCCTCGTTATCGTGCCTCCTTTTGTAGTGACCACTTTCCTGCACGCCACCCACAATATGTGAAATTGTTTTATTTTTGAAGTCACACATCCTACAAAGGGGCGATTCACTGCTCTTGTCTATATGGAACATTTTATAATTAGTTCTCAGAGCTTGTCCCTGGCTGCAATGCATCGTTTCAGATACTTTTTTCTTAGCCATCTCCAATTGTTGGTCTTGCCTTTCCTTTCTATTTCTCTGAAGTATTGCCCATGCAATGTTTATCATCATCGTCGTCATCATCATCATCATCATGGCAGATAGACGAGCTGGCAGACAAGGCGGCAGGCGAGCTGGCAGAATCGTTAGCGCGCTGGACGAAATGCTTAGGGGTATTTCGCCTGTTGCATTCTGAGTTCAAATTCCGCCGAGGTTGACTTTGCCTTTCATCCTTTCGGAGTCGATGAAGTAAATGCCAGTGAAACTCTGGGGTCAATATAATCGACTAGTCCCCTTCCCCAAAATTCCAAGCCTTGTCCCTATAGTAGAAAGGATTATTATTATTATTATTATTATTATTATTATTATTATTATTATTATTATTATTATTAGTAGTAGTAGTAGTAGTAGTAGTGGTAGTAGTAAAGCGGTGAGCATGCAGAATCGTCTGCAAGCCAGACAAAATGCTTAATAGCACTTCGTCTGCCTTTACGTTTGGAGTTTAAATACTGCCGAAGTCCACCTTGCCTTTCAAACTTCCAGGGTCGATAAAATAAGTACCAGTTGAGCATTGACAGACCAGGGATTTCTGTAAGTTAACTATGATAGTCACAGAAACTCCTACAAAGATACCAGTTAGTTCGTCCTCGTCGATGTTTACAGTTGCTCCGAGAACATCATCGCACTTAACACCACTAAATCTTTATATGTTGCTGGCGTAGGACTTCTACCGATCGCATTGCCACATATACGACGAGCTTCTTTCAGTTTCCGTCTACCAAATCCACTCACAAGGCTTTAGTGGGCCCTAGGCTATAGTAGAAGACACTTGTCCAAGGTGTCACGCAGTAGGACTGAACCCGGAATCATGTGGTCGGTAAGCAAGCTACTTACCATACAGCCACTCCTGCACCTATATATATATATATATATATATATATATATATATATATATATAAAATTTTCATAAACATACATACATACGTGCACACATACATACACACTCATATACGTATACATATTTATCTATGTGCGTAAGTATGTGTGCATGCATCTATGCATTTACGAACATAGAATGCATAGAACATGTACGCATTTACGAACATAGAAGTGCGGTAAGTGTGACAGAGAAGATTTTTTTTGTTTTCCTGAATAGTTATAAACCAAATGTTTCTCGTCAAATCGTCAGTTCGTATTGTTCAAGGTGTTTTGTGCATAAATGTATTCCACACAACTTTATATTATTTTTCTTACTAGTTACATGTTTAGTGCTTGTCTTGCCTCTATTTTCTTCCATCTTACGACAAACTTCTCAGATTCGTGATAACATGTGACATTTAGCCGATCATCAAGCCTCTGCTTCTTAAATGCCAAAACAAAACAAAATAAATATGTAATACATGCATATACAGTCGTGTGCGCGTGTGTCTCCATGTACATCATACACGCACACACACATGTATGTATGAATGTATGTGTATATAATTATGTGTGTGTGTGTGTGCCAATGCTAAGTATATATATGTGTATATATACATTATATATATATATATATATACATATATATGTAAGTGTGTGTGTCTGTATTATATATATATATATATATATATATATATATATATATATATATATATATATATATATATATATATATATATATATATATATGTATATATATATGTATATATATATATATATATATATATACATATATATGCACATAATTACGTACACAAATACATACAGGCATTGATGCATATATACATATACACATATATATATACATGCATATATTCATACGTACATACGTAAATGTATACGTACATACCAACATACATACATACATACATACGTACATGGCTACGGAGACCTACATTTACACTCTTTGAAACAATTTTACGTCTAACTATACATCTTTCTCTATGAGAACGGTCGTATTTTCAACTTCTAAGGTATTTCTACATTTCTATGCCACTTTCAAGTTTTCTGTCTCTTGTTTCGTTTCCAGTCTTCCTTTCTGTTTTTACTTTGTTTATTCTTGGTACGTGTTTTATTGTTTTGGTTCTCCCTTTGTTTCGATGTTCTTTTTCTTGTAGGTTTTATTGACAGGGGTTAGACAAAATAATGTAAACAACTTACTAAATAAGTGTTTAATTATTTGATTTGGAACTGGCCCTCCTTTGGCTGCAATAACTGTTGCGATACGTCGAGGAATAGACTCATAGAGCATTCGGGCAGATGCTTGAAGAATTTTGAACAATCCATCAAGCAAAACCTGTTCCAGCTCTTTCAGCGATATTGGAGGGGTGAAGCGATTCCTCATTTGTTGCTTCAAATTGCACTATGGATGTTTTTCTAAGCTGTCTTCACAATCACCCTACATTCGGGAATATATTTTCTGTAGAATACACACCACCATACACATATAGAAGTTTCATTGTTACCAAACTCCATTCTAATCTACCTGTCGTTTGTCCGTCGGTCACATCGATCTATCTATCTATCTATCTATCATATTTACCAAATTTCTCTTTCTATCTAGCTTCCATTGCTTATTTTCTTTCTCTCTTCTTATGTATCGTATATTCACTTATTCCCTCTATCTTACACCTTCTATCTTTATAGCCATTTTACTTTCTTTCTTTCATTATTTCTTTCTATCTTTCTTTCTTTCTTTCTCCTTCCTTCCTTCCTTCCTTTCTTTCTTTCTTCCTCCCTTCCTCCCTTCTCTTTCTTTCTTTCTTTCTTCCTTCCTTCCTTCCTTCCTCCTCTTCCTTTCATTCTTTCTTCCTTTCTTTCTTTCTTTCTCCTTCCTTCCTTCCTTCCTTTCTTTCTTCCTTCCTTCCTTCCTTCCTTCTTTCTCTTTCTTTCTTTCTTCCTTCCTTCTTTCTCTTTCTTTCTTTCTTTCTTTCTTTCTTTCGTTTTCCTTCCTTCCTTCCTTCCTTCCTTCCTTCCTTTCTTTCGTTTTCCTTCCCCCCTTCCTTCTTTCTTTCTTTCTTTCTTTCTTTCTTCCTTCCTTCCTTCCTTCCCTCCCTCCTTCTCTTTCTTTCTTTCTTTCTTTCTTTTTCCTTCCTTCCTTCCTTCCTTCCTTCCTTCCTTCCTTCCTTCCTTCCTTCCTTTTTTTTGCCTCGCTTAATATTCTTTTTATGTTTCTAATATAATCTCGAATTTAATGTCTCGACTTAAAAATACACTGGAATAAAATTAAAAATAGAAAATTGAAGCAAACATGCTCGTATTTATGTGTTTAACTCTGGAGGCATTTTAATATCGATGTTTCGGAATGATATTTTTTTCTTTATATATCACACTAAACATGATTCATAAATAATCAGACTGACATATATACTGAGCATGCGCACATTGCATATACATACACGCGTGTATATGTTGGTATGATGCATGGACGCACGCGTGCGCGCGCACACACACACACACAATCGTATATTTCTAAATATATGCATATGCACACTGACATATATACGTATATAATAATAATAATGATAATAATAATAACAATATTAATAATAATAATAATAATAACAACAACAACAACAACAACAACAATAGTAATAATAATATTAATAATAATAATAATAATAATGATAATAATAATAATAATAATAATAAAAACAAACCAATAACGACATCAATGTGTGTTTGTGGGTGTTCAGGTATGTGTATATATTGTAAACAGGAATTCATACGTTATTTTCTTTGTATATTTATATCAATGTATATATGTATAAATTTATATATATGTATACATATAAATATATATATATCAAAATTTATACATATACATACATTCATACATGTATGAATTTACCAATATCTATTGAGAGAGAGAGGCAAAGAGAGAGAGAAAAAAATGTGTGTGTGGGGAGTGAGAGAGAGATAAAGTGTGTTTGGGAGAGAGAAAGTGTGTGTGGGAGAGAGAGTGAGGAAGAAGGATTTTTATATGTGCTATTTTGTTTGTGAGCATATTTGCATATGTTTAGGAATATATGAGTATAAACGTGCATCTGAATATCTATAAAAAATTGTGTATGCATATACACAAATATATATACATATCTATACATCTCTCTCTCAGTATATATATATATATATAGGAAGAGAACGAGATGTATGTATATGTGTGTGTGTGTGCATACGTAAGTACGTATATTTATGCAGACAGACACGCACGCGCGCGCGCACACACACACCTCTCTTACGTATATAACTATGCTTAAATATTTATACTTACGTGAATATGTATTTTATTTTGTACGATTGTGAATCACATGTTTGGAACATTCTGAGAATTGTTTGATACAGTTCCACTTTAGATGGAATATCAATATTTTATTCAATCTTTAAAAAGATTTAAAGAAGATTACAATAGTATTTTAGAAAACAAAATCAAACGAAACAACCAATAAGAAATACAAAAATAGAAGCAAAATTTAGAACCAAAACGAAAAAAAAAAAAATAATAATAAACGGAGAAATTCTTGTTTTGCAACTCTGGAATAATAATCGCAATAAAAATAAAGCATTCCGATAAAAAAAAACAAAACAATGAATGTGTCTGAAGGTTAATTTTTTTTCTTTTTTGTTATTTTAGATTCGAGAAGATGTAAATGTAAATAAAGGACTGTTAAACACATTTGAAACAATTCTTACCTCGCAGCATTCCACGTCGATCACTCCCAACACCGAATGAATAAGTTGCTGGAAAGTACAATAGCTTACATATAAAATACAAATTTTTCTTGATGAAGGTTGTTTCTGCGCGAAATTGCAGTACTCACGTCTCATCGTGTCATATAATTTACTTATCGTATTTTCTCAATTATATAATATATAATATTTTTTTTTATTATATGTAGACCATTGTTAGTTTCCTCAATTTATAATCGTTTTATTTCGTGTCGAGACACTTATCAAAGGATACAAAAGGTAACTCCACTTTAAGGCACTCATAAATATTTGGTTGAAACAAAATAAAACAAGATATACGCGTGCGAGTGTGTAATAATTTGTGATCAAATATGCATAAGCATGGATGAAAAAGCTTGGCATAATGACTAAGAATTTCGGTTCGCAAACACGTGCTTTCAGGTTCGATTCCACTGCGCAGTTCCTTGTGCAAATGTTTTTCTTTTCTAACGTCGGGATTGGCCAATATCATATGAGTGTAATTCAAAAGATGGAAGCTACAGAAGCTAATCACATATAGTACATATGTAGACACCTTTGATGTAGGCTGCTTTATGATGGTGTTAGTCGACTTCTTCTTTTTCTTTCGGGTTGTCAGTCTGTGGTGAGTTAGTGGGTTGTTCTATTGTGGTGCTGCTTGACTTCCTTCTGTTTTCCTTCGGGTCGACAGTTTGTGGTGAGTCGATGTGTTGTTTCGTCGCGATGCTAGTTGGCTTCTCTTTGCTTTTTTTCGGATCGTCAGACTGTGGTGAGTTGCTAGGTGGAGGGGGACCTCTGGTTGTAGAACCTGTGGGCACGTGATTTTTATGTGGCCCTTTTACCCACACTTAAAGCACCTTGGACGTCTTTCCTCCACCATGGCTCTTAATATGGTCTCGTCCGGTAGTATTACTTGCTCTGGTATTTTTTCCAAGTCCACCTGGATCGCTTGGATTATTAGCTCCAGACCTTGTTTCTACCAGTTCTGCTGGTGTAGCCTGGTAGTCAGTAAGATAGTGACTCTATACTTCAGGTTCAGCAGTACGGCTGCTACAATCCACACCACGTCGATGTCTGGTGAGACCTCCCCTATTTTTATTTTTGAAGTACGTGGATCCATGTACGTGGGTAGTAGCACCAGCTTGTTTGTCTTCAAAGGCACTGTGGAGTGTTCCTTTGCTTCTACTTCAGAAGCGAGCCTTGCTTCCACAGTACCGTATTTTTCCCCCCTTGCTACATATGTTGTTTTACACCATATTGGCTGTAGACCTTTTTAGATACTTTCATTTGGCTTGTGTTCTATTTTGTTATTCTGAGTGACAGAGTTTTAAAAATTATAGTTTTCCGTATTGTCTGTAGCATTATCTCGCTGGGAGGCGTTAGGTTTATGTTCGTGCCATCTCTCTGTAACAGGTATTTGAATTTCTTTAAGTTCTTAATGTCCAGGTTTATAGTATTTTGGTTGATGTCGGCTGGAGACGACTTATCCACTGCCTCGAAGTCGCTGGTCTTGAGCCAAAATTTCTCTGCAATCGTGGATCAAGCGTCATTACTGCCGTCTCGTATTTTTACCACTGACATACTGTATGTAGAACTATACTGACCAACGTGTATGTGTCTGTGTTTAAGATTGTAAAATGTGAATTGGAGGAAATTTGGTTATTATTTTCAGTAAGTCAAGTCAACTGACCTGTTGGACTCTTCCTCCCGTTTATTCAGCTCGATACCTAAATTTGTAGAGCCAACTCGATACCTAAATTTGTAGAGCCAGCTCGGTTACTGAACTTACTACGAAAGTTAAACGTCTGCAAATCAATATGAAAGATGGAATATTTTATTTTATTTTGCATAAGTGCCATTTTACTAGACAATTTGGCCTTTCTTTCCCAGCTTCACTAGTTTCTGCGATACACGAGTGGACATTCAATGAATGGATCAATTAGCAAAACCCAAACGTTATGAAAAATATTGGCTTCCAATATACTTTTTAGAGGTTGAATATATTAGCTGTAAAAATGTTAGTGAAGCTCAACAGTGCACATTACTTGAATATGGACATCTTCAGGTTGTGTTCGATTGGCATGATTAGATAAGCAACTGTCAGACATTCTTTAACAAGACATTTGTTAAGAGATACAACTTATTTTTGATGTATTCTTTCTGTTAAGTAATTTCACTTTTACTGCTTTTTTCCCTTTCTTTTACCATTGGGGCGAAATGGGAAATTGAGATAAAAATCACGAAATGTAAAAGATAAAATATGAATATAAAATATAAAATATAACTAAATTATATGAATGTTGGTAAATTTCTCTCGTTCTCTATAGTTTACTCTTAAGTCATT
>NC_142930.1:148020332-148052832 GCF_046866305.1 Octopus bimaculoides
TCTATATAAATTTATACACCTCTTCATTCCTGGCATTTATTTGTGAGAATTATTTGAAGACTACTGAAGTTATAATAAGCAGTGTATAGGTTTTATTAAAGAGGATGTTCAACTTGTTTAGTATTGTGCGGTAAAATTTCACTTATTCTGTATTTGGTGAAAAGATCCAACCCTTGTTTCACGGTGACATTTCCAGAATGTACCTATTACAATCAAGTGTACTTATTATGTGACTGTAACAAGTACATGAATAAATGTTGGTTTCAAATTTTGGCTCAAGGCCAGGAAGTTTGGGAGAGGGTGCTTGTCGATTACATCGATCCCAGTGTTTAACTGGTACTTAATTTATCGACCTCTGAAAGAATGAAAGGCAAAGTCGACCTCGACGGAATTTAGACCCAGAACGTGCAGACGGACGAAATGCCGCTAAGCATTTTGCCCGGCGTGTTAACGATTCTGCTGGCTCGTCGCCTTATACATGATAAATGTTATTAATGAGAACATAAACAATTTGAAGTCAGTATCGCGAACCTACCAAAGAAATTTCAATAATGATTAGAGCAAGCTGATCATATCTATTTGGGATTCAGAAAGACAATACCCACTAATTAAAATTGAAATACAATCTCTCAAAATGTAACGTTTCAAAGTATTAGTGTTTTAAAACTTTGCAAGAGACATTTTCCAATACGTCGTCTGCATTTAAATAAAGTAATATCGAAATCCTGTGTACTTGAGAGTGATAATTCTCCAGCCAAAGTCTTGAGGCAAACTCTGACACCGACAGAAAGAAGCCACCAAATAAATAAGAAATACGAAAAGTTGTTTTTTAAAAAGCCTAAAAAAGAAAAAACAAATCAAGCATAACCATAATGTAATATAGACACACAGACGTGAATCTAAGAGGCAGAAAAAGTCCGGTTGTTACTGTTCTTAAATGGTGTAAAAATGAACAAAGCATTTAGACTGAAAGAAAAAAAAGATTTAACTAAAATGTCATTTTGCTAAAAGAAGCCAAGAGAATGCTGTTTAAAAATGAATAGTAAGTCTTAAAATAGGTTATAAATAGAAAAATTGATGGAACAAACTGGTTGGCATTAACATAAAGGAAGCTAATACCGATGATTATTGATTTTTTACCCCCCATTTGTACAATGTCATCCATTTGTAAAGAAATGAGGCCTAAGTCGATTGAATCTAACCCAGTATTTATCAGATACTTATTTTATCGACCTTTGAGGAATGAACAGCGAAGTTGATCCCGGAGGTATTTGAATAGAAAACGCAAAAGAAAGTAAGCTAAATAGCGGAAAGAATTTTGACCGACTCTCTGCTGTTTATGTCACGCCACAGCGTTTAATAGCTATAACTATCAGTAGGAAATACCGTATGATTGATTGTCAGTATCTTAATGTAGAATTATGCACGGTCAGTTTGAGTTCATTTCTGAAAGACTACGGAGAAATCAACAGATTATTATACAAATGGAAATAAAGGAATTTAGAAATATGCTGGAAGATATTTGATCTACAAATGTGTCGTGCCGAAAGTAAAGAGATACATAAGAAACGTTGGAGCAGAGCGGCTATATAACCAAATGACTTTCGACTTTGCTTCTCGCCAGCGTATGCCATAAGTACACTATCTCATAAAACTATTGGAAATCACAGTCAAAGACATTTATAGGCCGCACTAATCTTAGTGCAGAGTTCTAAAACTAAATATAAAACGAAGTAAAGAGAGACAGGATGAGATAAATCCATAACAAGATCAAATAAACAAATAAATATTTGATAGAGGCTGCTTTCTTGTAAGAAAAATCATTTAAGCTAGCGATCAGCCATTTGGTTGATCGCTACACAAACAGTCTGGTTTCAATACTTAGACAAACTCACAGATATAAATTGAAGTTGATGAGAGAAAATGAATAATGAATGAATGAATAAATATGCTCAAATTCAAGCACCACCTTTCACCACATACTGTGGCCGTGTGCTGCAGCCTTACGCGCTTTGGGCTCTTTGCCTTTCGAGTTCAAATCTCACCGATCCCATTTTAACTTTTTCTCCTTCCTGCGTCAAATAGACACAGTACCAGTTAATAATAAGAGTGATTGACAACTTCCTGAAATATGTGTCTTTGTTGGAAATAATGGTTTCTGATATAGGTATAGGGCCGGCGTGCTAACGATTCTGCCAGCTCGCCCCCTTTCTTCCTTCCCCCCACCAGTATATTGACTGGTACTTTTTTTTTTATTGACCCCCAAACAGATAAGAAGCCAAGTTAATCTCTGCAGAATTTGAATTCAGAACGTAAGAAAAAAAAAACAAAAAAAAACAGATAACACATTTTATGAGCTCACCGTCTTCCTTTTTGCTCATAGTAATTCTTTTTTATGATAATAATGATCTCTCTTAAGATCCATGATCATGAGAGTATCAGTGGTGCAGCAAAACAGTTGGAAGCTATCTACTTTCTGTGTTAATGTTATATAAATGTTGTTTAGACCGTTGTTTTACGATATATCTCCTACATGAAAGACAGGAACCTGTT
Organism: Octopus bimaculoides; assembly: GCF_046866305.1. NCBI lineage: Eukaryota > Metazoa > Mollusca > Cephalopoda > Octopoda > Octopodidae > Octopus > Octopus bimaculoides. Next base: position 148,022,886 of record NC_142930.1, read on the forward strand.
CAAAATTCTTTGCGATATTATCTATTTATTTCCTAACAGGTGCCGAACCGGCAAAATCGTTAGCGCGCAGGGTAGAATGCTTAGTGGGATTTCATCCGTCGCTACGTTCTGAGATCAAATTTCGCCGGGGTTAACTTTCCCTTTCGGGGTCGGTGAAATAAATACCAGTTGAGTACTGGGGTCGATTTAATCGACTTACACCATCCCCGAAATTGCTGGCCTTGTGTCAAAATTTCAAAACAATATTTATCTATATCATACAATGCAGTGAGCTGGCCGTATCGTTACCGCACCGGAAAAAATTCCACCGCCGAGGTCGACTTTGACTTTTATTTTCTGGATTGATAAAATAAGTACCAGTACCTAATTTTAAAGCCTGATATTTACTCTGTTATCTTTCGCCGAGGTGTTAGATTTTAGGTACGTAATCAAACCAACACCGTTTTGTCAAGAAGTAGGGAAACTATTATAAACACCTAAGCGCGCATACATTCACAACGAACATCCATAGAATTTGGATCTACCAGATTCACTGGCAAAACCTTTTTGGTGTTTAGAAGACACTGGCCCATGTATCAGCCCTGCAAAGCATCCATTGCCCTGGAATGGACCGAAAAGAACAACACGGTTCGGAAACGACTTCTTATTCACATTGTTATACTCACGCTTCCTCTTTACCACAATTGTAATATAAAAACATACACTAAACACACATAACATACACATACACCCTCGCGAACACACATGCGTGAAAGTGTGTGAACTAGTGGTTAAAACGCTGCAACTACGATCGTAAGGTTGTGCATTCGATTCCCGGACGCAAATATATTCTCCTACGGAAGTTCCAGATCCCGGTTATGAATTCATTTGCATACAGCCAATCAGAGATCAACTACCAGACTAATTTATGACCGCATAACAAGTGATAGGCGATAAGATAAGATCATTTGGGTAAGGAATGACCATGCTTCTTTTCTCTTTTAATAACACTTTTTGCTGCCGTTCTTGTTTCAACCATGGCTGCCTCTGCGTAGTTATCTGTGTTGTTGTTTACTTTTTAAAACAGTAAGGAGAGAGGGTTTCTAGCACATCACCTTCTATCCACATTTTTCCCATCCACATCTTTACCATATGGGGCCCTATCAAAATACGATAATTGGCATAGATGCAAATCTATCTAATTACTTGTCTCGTAAAATCAGGCATAACTTGGCGATCGGTCGATTTACAACACTTCATCGTCTTGAGTTTACTTAGTAGATTGTTAAAGGGGAGTTCTGATTGGGTATATGCAAATGAGTTCATTACTGGGATCCGGAACTCTTGTGGCCAAAAAAATTTCGCTTCCCGCACCATAATAGAATAGCTCTCAGAAACTGAAATTCGTTCTTCACAACGCCTGAAGCTGTTTTCTGACAAGGTGGTGGGGTCAGGAAATTTTCATACAGCTGGAGGCTCCAATCGAAACAGGGGACCCGAAATTATAAGGTTGAGAAACGCTGCTATAGATTATGCCTAACCGTAAACGATCACAGCCACATCATCCAAGCAGACCAAATGAAACCGGGCTTAGCTGCTAGTATATATATATATATATATATATATATATATATATATATATATATATATATATACATACATATATATATATATATATATATATATATATATATATATATATATATATATATATATAAACATACATACAGAGATAGGGGTGTGATAGATAAATTGTCGCCATTCTATAATTTTAATTTCACGCATGCGTATTGTTTGTATTTGATTCTTCCGACTACACAGTATAGTAGGGTCCAGTTGAACATCATCTGTAAGAAAACCAGCACCATGACGCAAGTCACTCTGACAATATATATATGTATATATATATATATATATATATATATATATATATATATATATATATATATATATATATATATATATATATATATATATATATATATGTAACTATATACACACATATATATTTGTACATACACAGACATATACACACGCGCACACGCTATATATATATACATGCACACACACACACACAAACACACACACACACACACACACACATATATATATATATACTCACAGGCATATATATAGAGAGATAGATACATATATATATATATGTATATATATATATTTACACATATATCTTTGTATATATGAGAATATTTTCGTCCATATATGCTTATTATTGCATTCATGAACACACTCACAAGCATGCGCACACGTACACAGTCACACACACCCAATCACATACACCCTCACACACACAGACACACACGCTGAAACGCACACACAGACGTCACAGAGCGAGAGGAAAAGCGAAAAGGTACGAAAAAGAATGAGGGATGAAAACTTCGTTAATTGAGATCAAAGAAATGAATATGATAAATTCACATAACGTCAAAATGTCCAAAATGTTTATTTCGAGAATAATTTCCGTTCAGATTAATAAATTTTACCAAAAATATTTTATGATCAATAATGGTCGAAAAGGTTGAAAGCTACTGTGTTCAAAAAATTCGATTCACTGTATCGATCTGTATCCTTAATTGCTCTCAGATTCTAAAATTATTTTCTAGTTAGAGTTAAAAATAAATTTGCTTTAAAGTTTAGACATTCAATTTGACCCAAGTGTTTCTTTTTCTTTTCATTCGTAGAGAAAACCAGCACAACAATACAATATATGTATATATATATAAAATATGTGTGTGTCTGTATATGCGTGTGTTTGTATATGTATGTTTGCATATGCGCATGCATGTTTGTGTATATATACATATATTATACATATTAAAGTATATAAGTATATATGTCTCTGTCTATCTGTCTGTTTGACTCTCTGCCCCTCTATCTCTCTATATATATATGAATATAGATACATATACGTTTATAAATAAATATATATCCTAAATCTATACATACAATATCTGTAGATGTTATATTTGTACATTTGTTTATACAGCGACTCACACACATGCATATATATATATATATATATATATATATATATATATATATATATATATATATATATATATATATATATATATATATATATATATATATATATATATATATATATATATATATATATATACACATATATATATATACATACATATATTTACATACATGTGGAAACAGAGCAGAGGCTGGAAACTACAGGTCCATCTCTCTGACTTCACATATTAGCAAAGTCATGGAACGAATTGTCAGAAGGAGATTGATTGCGTTCCTAGAAGAAAATGACTTGCTGAATGAGACCCAGCATGGTTTCCGTCCAGGTAGAAGCTGCCTCACGCAGCTCTTGCAGCATTATGACTGGGTCCTGAAGCAGCTACTGGACCATTCAAATGTTGATGTGATATATCTCGACTTTGCAAAAGCCTTTGACAAAGTTGATCATGGCTTGATATGTCACAAGCTGCGAAACCTTGGCATAGCTGGTAAATTAGGAGAGTGGCTGCATGACTTCCTGAATGGTAGAAGTCAGACAGTTGCAGCCAATGGAGAACTATCTAGGGAAACACAAATATTGAGCGGTGTTCCACAAGGAACTGTTCTGAGGCCACGACTGTTCATAGTGGCCCTTCTGGACATGCCCGCGGTCACTCAGAGAGCCACTGTCACTAGCTATGCTGATGACACAAAGATATCTCAGGCAATAAAGAATCCTGATGATATTGTAAGCCTGCAGAATGACCTAAATGCAATATATGAGTGGGCAGAGCAAAATAATATGCAGTTCAATGCAAAAAAATTTCAAGTACTGCGCTACAAGACCACAAGTACCTCCCAACTGGCATACACAGGACCTGGAGGTACTGCAATCCCAGAACCACAAACAGTAAGAGATCTGGGCATCAACATGTGTAGTGATGCATCATTTCACATGCACATTGTCAAGTTGACAGCAAAGTGCAGACAACTGGCAGGGTGGATACTGAGGACATTCCGTACAAGGGATCAAAAAGTCATGTTGACTCTATGGAAGACATTTGTCCTGAGCCGCCTAGACTATTGCTCTCAGTTGTGGTCACCACACAGTGTCAAACGGACAGCAGAACTCGAGGCAATTCAGAGGCACTATACAAAAAAGATCGCCACAGTCCAGCAGATGAACTACAGGGAGCGACTGCAGGCACTAGGTCTCTACTCCCTGGACCGCAGGCGGGAGAGATATGTAATAGTATACATATGGAAAATACTGGAAGGACTGGTGCCGAACTTTGGCATCAAATACTGCAGGAATGCCCGCACGGGTCGCCACTGCATGGTGCCAAAGGTGCCGTCCACTGCATCTCACATAAGAACAAGATACTGCAGCAGCCTCGGTTTCAGAGGACCTCAGCTTTTCAATGCCCTGCCAAAACATTTGAGAGACCTGCAAGACACGGATGTGGAGGTCTTCAAGACAAAACTCGACGCTTTCCTCTCCACGATACCAGATGAACCAATGGCTCGAAATGAGACACAGTTTAGGGCAGCGATGTCAAATTCTCTTATACACCAGATGTGCCATCAAAACTCTTGATTGGACCATATCAGGTGGTGGAGAAGAGCCATGCAAGGAACGTGAAGAGAGCAAAGCATAAAGACAGAAAATCACGGTGGTGCTCCAGCATGACCACAGCCACTTGGCTGAAACCCATAAATAAATAAATAAATAAATACATACATACACATATACATATATATGCATATGTATATATATATATATATATATATATATATATATATATATATATATATATATATATATATATATATATATATATATATATATATATACACACACATACATATATATGCATATATATATATATGTATATGTAAATACATATATATGTGTATATATATATATATATATATATATATATATATATATATATATATATATATGTATATATATGTATGTATATACACATATACACGTTTCATTTATGCGTACACATGTATATATATATTCTTTTATTTTTTACTTGTTGCAGTCGTATGACTGAGGCTATTCTGGAGCACTACCTTCCTTTAGTCGAAGAAATCGAACCCAAGACTTATTGTTTGTATGCCTAGTACTTATTCCATCAGTCTCTTAGTCGAACCGCTTGGTTACGGAGACGTAAACACATCAACTTCGGTTGTCAAGCGATGGTGGTGGAGACAAAAACAGACACACGACACACAAATACATGTGTGTGTGTGTATATGTATATATATATATATATATACAAATACATGTGTGTGTGTATATATATATATATATATATATATATATATATATATATACATTTCGTTTGGGGATTTGATTTGCAAGGTTCTTTATATGAGTTCGTGTGTTAAAGTATATTTTGTTGTGCCTGGGGAGAGTCATTCTCTTTTAGTTCCTTATTATTTAACACACTCACCGGTTAAATTTCCACTCGTTTATTTATTGTTTCTAAAATAGTATAGCTTTAACTATTACACCGGTTAAATATGTACTAATTTTATCTTCATTATTATTTTAAACTTAAACTTCGTTCAACTTGTATTTAAAACAATGATAATTTAAAACAATGATAATTTAGGTAAGATGTTTTTTGTATATAATATACATGTTATTATTATGGATGAAGGGATGATTATTGAATGGTTATTATTTTGATATTATGATATTTTTTAAATAATTTTTCTATCTTTATATAATAAGTATTTCATATTAATTCATTTGGTACTTATTGTTGGTTGAGATATATATCTAATTATTGTTCTACTTACGATCTGACGAGTAGCTATATTTTTGAATAGAACTTATTTTCGATAATTTCAATTGATTTTAATCGATTTAAATTTCTTTTCTATTTGAAAATTGGTTATGAAACACGTGTAATCTTTTTATTATATTTATCTTATGATATTTACTTTACTTTATATTATACTCATTTATTGTGCTTTTAATTATTAATTTTTCTATATGTGATAGTGGATTTTCATCGATGAGTTCTTGAAAATTGGTTATTTTCCCTAAAACTATATATATATATATATATATATATATATATATATATATATATATATATATATATATATATATATACATATATATATATATATATATATATATATATATATATATATATATATATATATATATATGTATATATACAAATATATATTCAGCTATGTATAAATATGTTTATAAGTACACACATATACATACACTTGCGGACATGATATGTATTTATATACACATACATATAAAAAGCCTTATGCTGGCATAGGTATTAGATACTTATTAGATATGTCGCATTTGGGTATAGAAAAATGTACGTATAGGAAACAAACGTTTGTACATACAGAAATGCAAGCACAAACATCATTATATATACTCATCAATATGTATGTGAATGAATGTAAATAATAAAAAATATATTAAATGTAAATGAAGAAACAGAATGAGGAATAGAAAAAGAGAAAACAAACGAAAAGAGATGACGTTGAGAAATGTAAAAGGAAAAAAAAAAAAGAAAACAAATTGATAGGAACAGAAGGCAGCTGAAAGTAACTTGTATATCAAATATAATTTCTAGACCCAAAATAAATAAATAAGTAAAGAAATTCGTTGGTGCATCAAACATCATTATAACTGTATTATTTTTGGTGGGTTTGCTGAAAGAACTTAGCGATCAATAAATATGAAGTATGTTTGCCAAAATCTAGTGATCTATGATATATCATTTTTCTTGGCCATCAATCTGATGGCGGTCAGCTCTGTTTTCTCTTATTACCAACATGAACGATAGATTTACTTCACAATAGTGTTTCACTAACCGTCACTATAGAAATGGATCACTTCTCATCACAAAATTCGTAGCTCCATTACATAGCTCTGTTCTCTATTTATCAATTTATGACAAGTATTGTCTTCACCCCACGCAAAAATATTTATCAACATGACAGCAAAATCTCCGCCATTTTTATTCAATTTTATACAATATCTCATTTTTCTTCTTTTCTCCCAGCATGCAACAATATTTAACAAAATGAATAGCACAATATATGTCAGCCAGTAAGAATGACCCTCTCTCTCCATCTCCCCATCTCAATTACACTCTGTCTGTCTGCCTGTCTCTCTTTGTATGTGTGTTTGCAACTACTTACTGATAACATACCAAAAGAGCTTTCTGGCAAAAACGCTTCTCAAAACTACCGTCTGGATATATTGACTGATACTTTGTTCTTCATATATTCTTCCGTTCTTGTCTCTTGTTTCTGTCATTGAACTGCATCCATGCTGGGGTAACTCGTCTTAAAAGTTATTGTTTGTTAATCGAATCATTCCATATTTTTACTTAGTCCATTACGTAATCAATTATTCTAAGGCTGATGTTTATCGATTTCAGTTTGCTAAACCACTAGTTTACAGGACATAAACAAGGCACATCCACAAAAAATACATATAACAAGATATATATATGTGTGTGCATGTGTATGTGTATACACACATATACTTAACACACGAAAGACTTCCTAACTGGTTACGTCTACTAACTTCACACATAAGGCCTTGTTCAATTCGAGCTTATAGTAGGCAACACTTGCCTATGACACCATACGCCACACGGTGAGATCGAAGTTAAAACCATGCGGTTGCGAAGTGAACTTCTTAACCTCAAACAATATCTGCAACTTTAATGGTTTTTGCATTTATTAAGTATCAATTATTTATATTTTAAAGCAAGATGCTAGTCATTTCACTGTTGCTGCGTTACCTTGTAAGCATATTTAGTTGTAATAAATATCATAACAAAGAGGTGGCTCGGAGATTTTTCTATTAAATGATATCACATGGGTCATAGAATAAAAATTTATAATAACAATAAATATATAAATGAACAACATTGAGAGTTCTCTATAATTCCTGGTGTAATGCCGACCATTTTCGTTAGATTCGTCATCATCCCCATCATGATCATCTTCATCACCATGACAATGACCACCACCACCGCCACCACCACCACCACCACCACCACCACCACTACCACCAGTAAGGGAACTATATCCTCCCGCTTCCCATTTAACATCCAAGACTGGCTACATCCCGATAAACAGTAAGAAACATTAAGTAAAATGAAAACCAAATTTAATATCCTTGGAATATTTCAGACGTTCTTGCGAGTCTGGAAATTGCAATCATTGTTTTGCTAGAAACTGTATGGGCCGGTCGTTACTTTCGTTGTTGATAGTGATTTAGTTTTATCATTCAGCATTTCACAGAAATTGGTCCGTTACATTGGTCAGAAATTGGAGACCTCCTCAAACCGGTTGTTTCCGATCTTACAGTTCTTGATATGTTGGTGAATCGTTGTTGCATATGCTTATGCTGAATGTTGCTTGTGGTGTTTTTATTCTTTCCTTTTCTATATATCGTGATTTGATATTGCGTTGAATGTCTTTGTTCAATATACTCTCCAAGCACTTATGATCTTGCATTGATGCTAGTTTGTCCTTCACTTCTTTGTTCATGCACTTGTGAAATCTTTTGGTATTGGATTGAAATACTTTATCCTCTACAAAGACACCTTCGCATTTTACAAAGCATCGCAGGCTGCTTGTGTTGATGATATAATTTGTGTAAGCTTTTAGTTTCCTTTTTGGATGCATTCTTCCTTATTGATAATTGTGCTATTTGTTTTCTTATTCTCATATCAGGTCCTTTTTATTATAAGCATTATATCCATTTTTATATATGATTTGGCCGAGGGGACTAATTACGTCTGGTTTCCCTTGATACTATTTCTGTGAGAGAATAGACCAGCTCATTCAGTCTCTCTGTACTTGAGCAGATTGTTCTCATGAACAAAATATTTTGCGGGACCCTATTATATATATATTTATTGCTTGTTAGTTTGTAGCTGTGGTGAGTGTGTATGTTGATCCATGTTCATTGATATTACATTATCTCCTATTTCCTTTATTCTTTCTGTTCGACTCTTCACAGTATTAACAGTGATATCTCTGTAATTATATGTGTTTTGTTCTGGATGTTAGATGTGCAGAAAATAGCCTGCCTTTTACTGCAGCAGTAGTATATTTAGTTAAGTATTTCTGTAGCGGCTTCTATGGTCTTCATAATCTTTTTCGGTTAGTTTTAGTTCCTTTTCTGGTTCCTTTATAGTTTGTTGTAAACACTTGATTATGACATGGTTACTATAGCATTGTCATTGTGCAGGGAATGTACACACACGCACACACACATATATGTATGTATGTATATATATATATCCGGCATTCGCCATGATAGATCGCTGACCACTACATTAATATTTTTTTCTCCTTGTTTCTCTCCTTATATCTTTCTGTGTTCCTTTCAGTTGAAGAGCGTAGCTCGAAACGTCAAAGACTTTCTCTACTCCCGAGCGTTAAACTAATACACCCATTTGTTGTTTACACGACCTGTCTTCGTCTGTTGCTTTTTTCGTAAATTATCCCATATATATATTACATATATATGAGGGTTGACCACTAAGTGGACATTCATTTTGCTAGAAGAAGACCACCTATGGTCTGACCACTAAGAGAAGATTGTTCTCAAGAAAATTCAGCAAACTGTTAATATTAAATTTTTCAGCCCTATTAATTAAATTTATCTCTCTCTCTCTCTCTCTCTCTCTCTCTCTCTATATATATATATATATATATATATATATATATATATATATATATATATTGCGAGTAGTATTATCAACTGGTTTGAATTGAATCATTTAGTGTCGGACAAAGTCTAGTTGGTATGTGCTCCTGCTCTTTATCGTCTGAGTTCAATTCCTGCTAAGCTTAAATTTGCCTTCCATCCCTCCTGGGCCGATAAATACCATTGCAAAGTAGGCGTCTATGGTATTAATTAAACGTTGTCCTTAAAAATGCTAGCCGAAGAGGTAAACTTTCTGTTGGAGCTCTACCGGACTTTATATTTCAATCTCCTTCAGACATTTGTCTATATCTTGGCTTACTGTTTCCAACACACCAATTATTATAGGCACGACCTTTACTGTTCGCATGCGTCAAATTCTTCCTATTTAAAATTTTAAAAGATTTTACTTTCTTTGTTTTTCTTCCTCTTTCTTTACGATCTTAAAAACAAACGGGTATGATGGGTCGGTAAGTAAGCTACTTCGTTTTTCCTCATCTATGATTGTAATATCTGGTCTATTATTTTCTAACTCCTTGTCCGTTTGAAGAGGTAAGTCCCACAAAATCTTACATTTCTCCGACTCTAATACTCTTTCGACTCGATGATTGTACCATACGTTTCCAGCTTCAAATCCCCATTTCTGGTACAGTTTTCAGAGTAGGACATTTGCAACCTGGACGTGACTCCGTTTCTTATATTCTGTCACAATGTGTGCCACTGTCTCGTTCCAAGTTCTACCGGGTCTACATTTTTCTGACACATTCTCTCCATATATATAATTTCGCTTGATCTTGGGCTGCTACAATTAGGCTCTCTCTTTCTTTTTTTAATTGCCCCTTTTTTAAATAAATCCCCGTACGTCTTCAGTGGCTCCCCATAGTTGGCCCTGCAGAGGTTTCTCTTCGATCTCTCAAATATTATTATTATTATTATTATTATTATTATTATTATTATTATTATTATTGTTGTTGTTGTTGTTGTTGTTGTTGTTGTTGTTGTTGTTGTTGTTGTTGTTATTTAAGGTGGCGAGCTGGCAGAATCGTTAGTACGAAGGACGAAATGCTTAATGGTATTTCGTCGGCCGCTACGTTCTGAGTTCAGATTCCGCCGAGGTCAACTCTGCCTTTTCGGGGTCGCTGAATTAAGTATCAGATGCGAATTGGGTCTCCATTTGATCGACTTACTCCCTCCACAAAATGTCAGGCCTTGTGCATATAGTAGAAAGGAATGTTGTTGTTGTTGTTGCTGACGTTGTTGATGTCGTTGTTACATACTATATTTTTTAGCAGAGACAAACTTAAATTTTGGTGACAAGTCTCTTCAAACCTCAGAATCTTCCTTAGGATTTTTGCAGAATGCAATGTTATACTTCTCAGCAGATTCAAAAGTGCAAGCCTTATTACAGCATCCTTCAGTCTTTCAGGTAGTAGTCATGCTAAGTGCACCAATTACCACAGGAATAGGAGTCGTCTTAATCATCTACAAAGACTTCATACCTTTGGCGATATTTCTATTTCGCGTTTTATTTTCAATTTCTTTGGTACGCTATTAAATAATTTTTGATCTTATGCTGTTTCGATTACTTGTCCTCTTTATACATGTTTAATCTACTTGGAGAATTTCCATAACATCCTATTACTATTATTCTCCATCACAGCCCCTGGCTCCTGTTCAAACGCCACATTCGGGTTATCTCTATTTCGAGATCTTTATATCTCTCTTTTACTTGTTTCAGTCATTTGACTTCCGCCATGCTGGAGCACCGCCTTTAGTCGAACAAATCGACCCCAAGACTTATTCTTTGGAAGCCTAGTACTTATTCTATCGGTCTCTTTTGCCGAACCGCTAAGTTACGGGGACGTAAATACACCACCCTCGGTTGTAAAGCGATGCTGGGGAGACAAACACAGACACACAAACATATACACACACATACATATTTATATATACATATATACGACGGGCTTCTTTCAGTTTCCGTCTACCAAATCCTCTCACAAGACTTTGGCCGGCCCGAGGATATAGTAGTAGACACTTGTTCAAAGTGCCACGCAGTGCGAATGAACCCGGAACCATGTGGTTGGTAAGCAAGCTACTTACCACACAGTCACTTCTGCGCCTTTTGACAATGTCTTCATGTTGCTCACATATACATTCATTCAGCGTAGTGATTAATAGCTGAAACTACTTGAAATTATTTCCATTACATTTTCTCAGACCACCCAAAGACTTGAACCCAATGAGCTCAGTACTGGAACCCAAGGAACATCAAGTAACTTAATCACATACTCAACATCATGGTGGTGATAAGAAAACGAACTGTTAAACACATAACTGTTTTAATTTTTTTTTTCGCGGTATATCGTAGTAGATCTACATAATCTCTTATAGATGCTCTTAATATTGAACAGTGATTGTAGAAGAACAACTTTAAACATAGGATGCCAACATTTCAGCGGTAGTAATGTTGATGTGTGTGGTTATGGGTGACACTGAAAGCTATAACAAATCGTTAGCAGTTAAATTGAGTTGTTTCGTCAGGTAATTGTTCAGCCAATGAAATGAAACTTTTACGATGTAATAAAACCATTTTACGGTCTTTCCTTGCAGTTGTGTCGCATATTTACATCTCTCCCATGTGATGTGTTGCATAAGCTACACATCTACGTTATACTGACATTTTTCGTTTGACATTTCGCATAACCATCGCTTTCTATTAACTGTAGTATTATATATATTTCGATGTATGCACACATACACGCACACACACACACATATCTACCTATCTATATTTGCATATATATATATATATATATATATATATATATATATATATATATATATATATATATATATATATATATATATATATATATATATATACATATATATATACACACACACATATATATATATACAATTATATATACAAATATATATATATATATATCATACATATATATAAAAAAATATATATATGTGTGTGTGTGTGTATGTGTGTACCTGTGTGTATATTTGTGTGTGTGTGAGGAGCGGAGTATGTGTTTGCATGTACAGATTTTACACGTGCATTTACGTATATACATATTATAAAGAGAAAGCGAGAGAGATATAAATAGCTGCATATGCGTGTGTGATTGTATGTACGATGTATGCATATATATATATATATATATATATATATATATATATATATATATATATATATATATATATATATATATATATATGTCGATGTATGTATGAGTGTGTGTTCAGATGAAATTAAATTCGTCTCAAAATTCTTTTACTCTGTGAGTGCTCCGTCACTAGTTAATTCAGTCGAGGCCATGGCTGATGTCTGTGCGAATGATATAGGCGGAAAGAAATAATTACATAATTACGAATATACGACTTCATCTATCTATCTATCTATCTATGTATGTATGTATGTATGTATGTATGTATGTATGTATGTATGTATGTATGTATGTATGTATCTATCTATCTATCTATCTATCTACCCTTATATATATATATATATATATATATATAATATAAATATATATATATATATATATATATATATATATATATATATATATATATATATACTTTTAAATGTATATATATATATATATATATATATATATATATATATATATATATATATTCGATAATTTAGTGCAAATTACCGAGAAATGAGATAAGTTGATTACGACAGGAATATCACTAAAAATAAGTGTGTTTGATCAGGATTGACCTTGGATAAAATGTAACCCCACCACCAAAAGCGAGTCAATATTATAGACTCTACATGGCCTAGAATTTTTAAAAGTAGCAATGAAGGTTCCTTGAAATCACCTGCTGTTGCCGTACAAAAGTGAAAGGCAATAGATAAAATGATCCTAGATATCAATAAAACGACAGAATGGTTATGGCTGAAATAGCTTTCAACATAGGGGCGTTCTGTTATCTTTGGCCTGGGCTAAGCAACAATAACACTAATGAAATGGAATGGATATTTTAGTGAATCAACGTGTGATAGTATATTCCTGGTAGAGTAAAATCTGGAATATGAGAGAACTGGCAAAGAACGGCCCGAGCAATAATATGTCTGAAGAGGACTGTGGAATGTTAAATAGATTTACTTTTCAGCCGGAGTGAAAACACTGACGTTTCTGGCTCATGTCATTCATCAGATATTAAACAAAAACCTTGGCAGAAATATTAAACAAATGTCTCGGAAGAAAGGATGATCATCGCCTTTCTTTGCATACTGTTAAATAGCACGAACCCCAAAAGTGTTATGATTCCTCTTTCTCGGGACAATTGAATATATTCGTTATTTCACGAATTCTTGTTTCATATTACTGGTATTTAGTTGTCTAAATTCAATAAAGGCGCAGAGAGGCTGCGTGGTAAGTAACTTGCTTATCAACCACATGGTTCCGGGTTCAGTCCCATTGCGTGACACTTTGGGCAGGTGTCTTCTACTATAGCCTCGGGCCGACCAAAGCCTTGTGAATGGATTTGGTAGATGGAAACTGAAAGAAGCCCGTCGTGTATATATATATATATATATATATATATATATATATATATATATATAGTTTTAGGGAAAATAACCAATTTTCAAGAACTCATCGATGAAAATCCACTATCACATATAGAAAAATTAAAAATTAAAAGCACAATAAATGAGTATAATATAAAGTAAAGTAAATATTATAAGATAAATATAATAAAAAGATTACACGTGTTTCATAACCAATCTTCAAATAGAAAAGAAATTTAAATCGATTAATGATAATTTAAAACAATGATAATTTATGTAAGATGTTTTTTGTATATAATATACATGTTATTATAATGGATGAAGGGATGATTATTGAATGGTTATTATTTTGATATGATATTTTTAAAATAATTTTTCTATCTTTATATAATAAGTATTTCATATTAATTCATTTGGTACTTATTGTTGGTTGAGATATATATCTAATTATTGTTCTACTTACGATCTGACGAGTAGCTATATTTTTGAATAGAACTTATTTTCGATAATTTCAATTGATTTTAATCGATTTAAATTTCTTTTCTATTTGAAAATTGGTTATGAAACACGTGTAATCTTTTTATTATATTTATCTTATGATATTTACTTTACTTTATATTATACTCATTTATTGTGCTTTTAATTTTTAATTTTTCTATATGTGATAGTGGATTTTCATCGATGAGTTCTTGAAAATTGGTTATTTTCCCTAAAACTATATATTTTATATATACTTTATCTATAAGGCTCAATTTAATTTTAATTTTTTATAAATTGAATTTAATTGAGTTTTTTACCTGTAATTTTGGATTTTGTCCCTAATATTATTATATATATATATATATATATATATATATATATATATATATATATATATATATATATATATATATATATATATATATATATATATATATATATATATATATATATATATATATATATGTATATGTTTGAGTGTTTGTGTTTGTCCCCCAAACATCGCTTGACAACTGATGCTGGTGTGGTTACGTCACCGTAACCTAGCGGTTCGGCAAGAGAGACCGATAGAATAAGTACTAGGCTTACAAAAATAAGTCCAGCTAAAGGCCGCAGTCAAACGACTGAAACAAATAAAAGCATAAAAGAATAAAAATGATGTCAGTTTCATTTGTTTTTAACATTAGGACAAATTTTCACGAGAAAAAAACTATTTAAGTTGTTTTAGACGATTAAATCCAGTTGTATAAAAAGAAATAATAGTGGTGAGAAGGAAATTTAACTCTTCTCGTATTTGAACTCCAAATACTGACGTTATGTACTGCAACAATTTAAGTTAGTGCTCAATAATTTCCGCAAAGTTACACCCACAGCAAATAAGTAAATTTGTATATATTTAAACTGAGATGGAGTGACAGAAATGGTGGAGCGCTCACTTAAATCTTTGGTATATCAGCAGGGAGTCGGGTTGGTGATATAATTCGTTTATGTATGTATGTGTGCGCGCGCGCGTGTGTGTGTGTGTGTGTGTGTGTGTGTGTGTGTGTGAATGTTTTTAGGTGACAATATGATTGAATTTATAGCATTGTATGAGGCAGGTAACCGAGGAGACATCAACAATTCCCAGTCGATATAAAGCAGAAATAGATATAAATTACCATTCTCAGATCTGCTTCACAGTCACTAACGATTACTGATATCCACTTGAATACTAGATTTAAACGCAAAGTTAACCACACCATCATCCGCTTCCGTGCACACAAACGTGCACGCAGCCACAAACACATGCACACACACACACACACACACACACACACACACACACACACACACACACACACATACACACACACACACACACAGACACACAACGAACAGCATTGAATACACTGCATATGAGAAACGGAAATTTTACGAACCATACATACATACGTTCGGATGTATGTGCATATATATATATATATATATATATATATATATATATATATATATATATAAGTATGCATACATACATTTCTATCTATCTATCTATCTATCTATCTATCTATCTATCTATCTACCTATACACATCTAAACACACATATATGTATACAGAAGTGTCACTGAGTAGTTCAGAAGTTTGCATACAGAAATGTATACATAAACTATGAATGCATACATGCATACGTACAAACATATATACACATACATACGTACATACATACATACATACAGATATATCTATCTCTCTCTCTCTCTCTCTCTCTCTCTCTCTCTCTCTCTCTATATATATATATATATATATATATATATATATATATACATATACACCCATACACAGATATACACATTATATATGCAATAATTATAACGATAGAGAATATGGAAACTGGTTCATCCACAAAATTCATTTCCTTATATTTTACGGTATATCACACAGCATATTTTTATGGTTACGACGACTTACACGTGTTGCCCCTGCACACAGTATGGGCAGTTGCACATATAACTGAGTATAATATTTCTGTCCAGTTTCATTGAGGGTCTTTCAACAAGCTTACTTCGAAGTGCACTCAAAAGAGTCGGAAAATATATCGCGAATTATTCCAGCCTGTCTTCTGATGTTTGGTGATTTGTCACTTTCTCTAGCAGAGTAGACTACAACCATATTAATTCATATCAAAACTGTAAGTTTTTCCGTGCAACAGTAACAGTCTTCAGTCGACAGTGATGGAATGAAAATCATGTTAATAGCACATGACGTTTCAAAACAGAAGACATACCTCTCATTGGTTAGTAAGCACCCGCACTGATGTCGGATGACATCATGTATTTTTCAGCAGTAAGAGAAGCGACATGTGAATGTTTTGAGCTTAACAGATGTGTCTCATGGTTTATGAATAAAGGAAAAAGAATTAGATGTTGATAAACACACACAAATATATCTGAACGCGTGCGTGCACCTGTGTATACTAGTGTATCTATCTATCTATCTATCTGACGGACGTGCTGTCACATCGGCTGCAGAGGTAAACGTTTATTTGACCTTTTATTGTCCACATTTTGTTGGAATTTTAAAATATTTTTGTTGCGAAGCACCTAGGCTTCATTTCTGTGTATTTTCAAAGGGCAGTTTCGGCCCTAGCAAAATACAAAAATTTCTTTCTCGACATTTAAAAAATGTCGAGAAACATAATTTTGGAACGCTTGTCTTGTTCTTTTGATGAGCATTTCCCGAGGCTTCAGATGCCAGGAGAGAAAAAAGAACAGAGTAGCGCGTGCTCACACAGTGACAGGAACGCAGCTGCTGTAAACGTCACAAAGACGGCGATTACAGCTACTAACAGCCCTCTCACCACCACCACCACCAGCAACAACAACAACAACAACAACAACAACTAAAACAACAACAACAACTAAAACAACAACAACAGCAAGGACGCAAATTTATCGGCCGTCAGCACTGACACCATCACCTGTTCAACAAACTCTGCTGCCACTACCACCACCTTTGAACCAGGCAGTACATACACCAACATAAACAAAAATATTCAAAAGAACATGTCCGCCAGCACAACAAAATCAAATTTCGCAGATGCTCTAAAGGAAAAAAGAACAATAGTGACATTCACACAACAACAAATTAAAGACACAAAATCCCTTCTTACGAAAGAAGGCGATGATGTGAGAATAAACATTCCAAAAGATATTATAGAAAAAACCCCCAAAAAATGCATCATTTATAAACTGGTAAACATAAAAACCAGACGTGTAGAAAATTTTAGCACAGATAAGATCGAGGTTTGTCTTAAACTTGTATGGGCTCATCATGATCATGTCACGTGGGGACAAAAATTTGGAACGGTACAGGTGAGATTCTTAAATGAAAATTTAGCGAAGCAATTTTCGACACTCTCTCTCCGCACAGATAACTTGGTGATGATACCGAGTTATCTTGGACAGAGAGTGACCAAAGTAATTATAAAAAATGTGCCATCAGAAGTGGACACCCAATGGCTAATATCGGCCATATGCCTCGAAATGGAGGAGGCCAATATTTTTGAGATTACGGTCGTAGAGGAAAAGAACTGGGGAGGGAAAAATCTGGAAATCCTTCTCCACATCACGGAGGAGGCTTCACAGAAAATTCCTCCAAACATTAGACTGGCAGAGGACCACAAGCTGTATGTGGTGGTAGAGGGCAGGTGGCCTCGCTGTTACCTATGCAACAGCGAGGCACATCTGAAAAAGGACTGCCCTCTGCCCGCTAAACAAAAACAACAACAACAACAACAACAGAAGCAACTACCAAATATTCCCAACAGAAAAACTTTACTACCAACACCACCAGCAACACAAAAACAACAACAGAAATATCAGCAATAACCACAACAGAAAAGACAACAGAAACTGCAAAAACAGAAGAGAAAAAAAAAGAAAATTCCAAGACTGCCTCTCCCTCCCCCATATCACATACACCACACACAAATAACAAGCAGCCAACACCAACAAAAACAGCAACACAAACACTCACAGAAACACACACAGACGCACAAAATTTGCCGTTACCTCTTTCTGACTCCTCAGAACTCTCATCATCGGATGAAGAGAGTGGGGAGGAGTGGAAAATAGCTACGAAAGGAAAGAGGAAGCGCAGTAAGAAGAAAACAAAACAAAATGCAAACACAAACAAAGCAGGGAGATTCACATCTCCCGAAAATACACCTAACACCAATAGTAATATGCAAAAAACAATGCTAACAGCAATAGACAGTACAAACACAGAGTTGATGAATTACATCAACTCTAAAACAAACATCACAAATAACGACATCAAAACAAACAACCACCTACACACAACACCGCCAAAACACATTAAAATTTACCATGTATCACCAGCATTGCACCACAAAATAAAATACCTCTACCCCAACTCGGTAGGGGGATGTCAAAAATATTTGTGCAAGAAATTGTACAATAACCTCCTTGGTGAAAAATTCAAGGAGGAAACGAAACTTGCAAACAGTAAGTAGCTCTCTTTTCCTTTCCTTTTGTGCTTTAAAGCACACGTATAAATAAAATCATGGTGAAGATTGGTTGTGTGAATGTGCGTGGCTTGGGGTCCCCTTGGAAACAAGGGTACCTCTTAAATGACATCAAATCACACAATTTGGATATCATAGCCATTAGTGAGACCAGACTCCATGAACCCCGGGCCCTACAGTCCATGTTTGGCGGACAGTTTAACATTTATTTTTCTCCCTGTTTGCCGAGGATGGGCGGTAGTGGCACGGCGGTTCTTTTTCGCAAGAGTCTGGATCTCCAAGTAAAGACGATATTTACGGACCCGGAGGGTAGACTGGTTGTCCTAGATGTGGACGGCAGCGATGGAGGCGCTTTTCGGCTGCTGGCAGTTTATGTCCCTCCTTTAACAGGTCGGTCGGACTTCTTTCGACGTCTAGAAGTATTCCTGGGAACGTCTCGTCCATTACTTTTAGTGGGGGGTTGGAATGCTACCTTGGACACGCATCTAGACTACGTGGGGAGTGATAAAACTAGAAGGGGATGCAAAGGCCTCGGAGACCTGCTCAGACGCTTCCAGTTGTCTGACAGGTACCGACTCGACCACCCAAATGTGCCAACGTGGACTTGGAGCAACCGCATTGGGTCGTCGAGATCGTATCTAGATAGGATAGTGTGTAGGACAAGAGATAGAGATAGTTTAGGATGTGACGTGTACGCTAGACTTAGATAAGGCACATAGGCAGGGTCCCGGTTACTGGAAACTAAACGCGTCTTTCCCGTCAAGACAGGTTTTCAGAGACCGGATTAGCACGTTAGTAAAGAGGGCTTTGACGGGAGCCATCGTCAACAACAAATGGTGGTTTGCCCTCAAGAGAGCAGTAAGGGTGGAAGCAATAAGGTATAGCAGGGCACTAGCTGTAGAGAGGAACAGAGTAGAGGGGGAGCTAGTGATAAAGTTAGAAGAGGCATTGCGAAGTGGCATCGCATCCGACGTTTTAGCGGCGAGGTTGGCCCTCGACCAACACTTCAATGCTAAACACGAAGGGTGTGCTGTCAGGGCAAAGATGCGTGCTCTGAGGAATGAAGGTGTTGGAGCCGCACGAGAGGCCCGGGTGGCGGAGGCGCAGCGAGGAAACAGAGCCACTATCCGGTCTCTGGTAGACGAACAGAGGCGCGAATTGCTCGAGCCGAGCAAGATGTGCGAGGCGTTTCAGCGGCATTTTGCCCGACTGTTCGGGAGGAGTGGCGAGCGAGAAGGCAGGGTGGACTTTAGTGCCTACCTGCACAGCTTGCCACGACTCTCGGCAAGAGAGGCGGAGTGCTGCGAAGGGGTCATCACGGCGGAGGAGGTGAGGGACGCGATGGCGGGTTGCTCGACGGAGAAATCTCCGGGTTTGGATGGTCTGCCCTACGAGCTTTACAACTGTATGCCAGACTTGTTTGGAGACGTCTTGGCGGCCGTGTACTGCAACTGGCAGCAGAACGGGAGCATTCCCGGTTTTGTGAGTCGAGGAGCGGTAACGCTGCTGAAGAAAGATCCAAACAAGGGGGACGCCATAGTTAACTTTAGGCCCATCACTCTGCTCAATGCAGACATGAACATTTTGGCCAAGGTGTTAGCCAAGCGGTTGGCGCTTGTCATCGAGAAACTGGTCGGCACGGTGCAGACGTGCGCCGTGCCGGGCCGGAGCATCCATGACAACCTCCATCTGATGCGCTACATCATAGAGAGGGTAGTTAAGGAACCTGGCATGGGTGGGGCCCTGATCAATTTGGATCAATCCAAAGCTTTCGATAGGGTAGACCATCGATACTTGGAGGCCGTCCTCGAAGCGGCCGGCTTCGGTCCCGTTTTCCGCGGCTGGATGGCTGCCTTGTACACAGGCATCCGTTCGGTTGTTCGCGTCAATGGACGTCTATCGGGACCCTTCGACATTGCACGTTCGGTCAGTCAGGGATGCCCCTTATCGCCGCTCCTGTACGTATTGACTCTCGAGCCACTACTGCGGAAGCTGGCGACGCTGAAGGGCATCCCGCGAGAACTGGGGTGCGGGACGAGCATGTCGGCATACGCGGACGACGTCACCGTCATAGCGTCTAGCCACGAGCACATCGAGCTTGTCGGCGAGACGCTGAAAGACTACGAAGTGGTGACGGGAGCGAAAATCAACTGGGACAAGTCGGTGGGTTTGCTGCTCGGCACCTGGAGAAGCAAGCCCATACCGTCTGGCAGCGCCTCAGTAGTGGGACGCTGGACGGACGGTCCGGTCAAGTTGCTCGGAGTCTGGTTCGGTCCGGACCTGCAAACGGAGAAGAACTGGGACGAGGTAACGAGTAGGGTGGCCACTCTCTGCCGGCAATGGTCCGAGAGGAAGCTGTCCCTAAAAGGTCGGGCGGAGGTGGCGAACGCGTACATCGCGTCCGTCATCGAATACCGCCTGACCGTCGTGCCGTGTCCCGATCGCGCCATCACCGAAATGGAGCGCATCCTTTTCCGCTTTTTGTGGAAAGGAAGCGTTCCGATGGTGAGGCTGAAAGGAGGGCTGGACATGCCCTGGTTGATGATGCGCAGACACGCGCTGAGACTGTGACATCTCCGGCTCTACGTAGACGACGGTGAGCAGGTGTGGTCGCCGTTTGTGCGACGCGCTTTCCCGCAGCTCGTCTCCATGACCGAGCTGCAGTCGTGGATAAAAAAAAGGCCGAGGAATGGCGAATGGCACCGTGAGTGTCGCGTTGCTCTGCAACAACTTTGCCGTCCCGGGTCGACCTTGAGCGGCTGCATCACAACGAAGTCATTCTATAGGGGATTAGTGGAGGGCAAGTACGACGACGATCTCGGGGCGAACCTGGGCGTCGACGAGGAATACCTAACCCGCCTGTTCAGGACGACTTTCGGACCGGGACCTATAGACAACTTCCAGAGATCCCTGGCCTGGCAGTGCTACCGAGAAGCGCTACCCGTTCGGGATAAGCTCTATAGACACGGCTCGTGAAAGGCGGGGGCCGACCTGCCCGAGATGCGGTCAGAGCGACGAAACCGTTCTGCACGCACTCGTGCAGTGTCCAACCTTTTCGGAGCTGTGGGCTTATGTCGAACGACTGCTGTCACGTGTGGGACGAGTCGGTTTATCAACCGAGTCTATCGTTAATATTGTCACGCCTCCTTCCTTTAAACGGGAAGAAAGAGCTGTATTTATCGTACTTGTGGCTATGGCGAAAGAATGCATCTGGTGGACGCGTCTGAAAGGATTAGAGACAAACACTTTCCTCTCTGGTCAATCTCTCATCAATTTTTTCAAGTATCACTTGAAAAGGAAGGTGAGAGTAGAGAGGCAAGTGTTGTCTAGCAAATGTTTCGAAAAAAGATGGATACATGTAGCAAGAATGGCACGTATAAATGACGAAGCCACCTTGACCACGATTCTATAAAACGTTAGAAATTTTGTAAACAGAGAGCTACTTACGTTTCTTGCATAAATAAAAGAAATTTTATTTAACAAATTGTGACACTAATGACTGATGTTACCGTGGTCTTTTCGTAGATTTTTCTTTCCACGGATAACCTCCCCATTTATTGGGAATTTTCTGTATTATTTCGTATTTTTTGTAAATACCCCAAACGTTTTGCGATGTTTTTTTTCATCGTTGTCCACACTTTTAATTTTATTTTTATTTTTCTGCTTTGTCTCCCCCCCCCCCTCGAAAAGAAAAACTCTACATTTGTATTTTGTCCCCTCTATGTTGAACCCTGTGTGGCTAATAAAGAAACATATCTGTCTATCTATCTATCTATCTATGCTAGTTCATATACACATAAGTACATACATACATACATACATACATAAAACGGGTAATGATTCCCTTCGGTCATGAATGATCATGGGATTGCACCTACAAAGTTACCCTCCGAGGCACAAGTCCAGACAAGGTTGTTTATGGAGGACCAGCAGTCACCCATGCATACCAGCCTCCCCTCTTTATGCCACCGATATCATCCAAGGAAAAGGCAAAGGCCGATACACCTTGGTACCAGTAACATCGCAAATCATTTCTACTGCAACATGAAATAAAGTGTCTTGCTCAAGAACATAACACACCAGTCGATCAGGGATTCGAACTCACTACCTCATGATTGTGATCCCAACACTCTAACCACTGAGCCATGCACCTTCGCTACATACATATATATATACATACATTTTTGTGTGCTTACGCAATCAATGAAAATTAGACATATGCGTTCATGCCCGCACGTACATTTTATCCGTAAACTGAAATGCTCAGTTTGGAAAATGTCTCATAATATCTTCTGTAACAGGGTGCAAGTCGATAGAATCGTTAAAGTGTGGATAACATTGTCCCCAGTATTTGTTCCGTCTCTTTGCAGCGTTCTGTGTTCAAATCACGCAGAGGTCGAATTTGCTTTTCATGCTTGGGTTATCTGCTCCGAATCTGTGCAACGTGAATTTTAAACTCTACCTTGTCACCGAAAGAACTGCAACTCAGAATCAAAGATATACAGGTTGATGTTCGAATACTTGGGTACCTTTTATAATCCGCAGTTTACACTAATGTACTTGTAGTTTTACTTCTGTTAATTATTTAATTAAATCAAAAATTTGTTTAATGTTAAGTGTGTTGGTGGAGGCACAATAGCCCAGTGGTTAGGGCAGCGGACTCGCGGTCGGAGGATCGCGGTTTCGATTCCCAGACCGGGTGCTGTGTGTGTTTATTGAGCGAAAAAAACCTAAGCTCCACGAGGCTCCGGCAGGGTGGGGGTGGGGGTGGCGACGCCTGTTGTACTCTTTCGCCCCAACTTTCTCTCACTCTTTCTTTCTGTTTCTTGAGTAACGTTGCGATGGATTGGCGTCCCGTCCAGCTGGGGGGGGGGGAACACATACGCCATAGAAACCGGGGAACTGAGCCCATGAGCCTGGCTAGGCTTTGAAAGGGCGACGTTTATCGACGTTTTATCGTTAAGTGTGTTGACCATGGTGGCCACATCTGGTTCAGAAAAATCTGTAACCCGGAAAGGTTGTGGAAGCAAATGTTACGGAAAATTCCATGTTATACGTATGAAACATGTAGTATGAAATAAGCTAGAATACATAGAAGCATAATTTCCTTAGTTCGATTGGAGGATTGCTGCCATAATTACAAAGCTTTTAGAAATACAATAATTCTAAAAATGAAATACAAAGAAAAACGCAAAATACGACGCGTGGAATGATGCGAAGTTAATATCGAGTTAATTCAGAATTAATTGAAAATTGTCAAAGGATTAATTACAGAATAAATGTAGAAGTAGAGCGTCGAAATGAATCTAGAAGTAGGGAAGAGAGTGTCTGCGGACTATGTTAGGCATTATCTTGTAATCTGAATATCTAAGTGCAAGGTGTGACAGATATTTAGCCTGCGTGAATGTGTATGTATCAACTGCACATGCGTAACTGCGATACACAAACGCACGTGCACACACACACACATATGTACATATATATATGTATATATACATACATACATACATACATATATATATATATATATACATATAAGGAGAGAGATGTATATAGAGAGAGGGGAAGGAAAACAAGAGAGAGACAGACAGAGACAGAAACAGAGTGTGAGAGAAATTGCGAAACACACACACACACACACACACACGCACACACACACATACACACATACATATAAATATACATACATATATATATATACATATACATGAATGTGTATGTGTGTGCAATATGTATATATGCATACACACATATATAATACGAGAGAAGAGTTTGTACATGAAATATTTCGTTATGTTGTCTTTCATATGTTATTAATAACATCTGTTACATAAAGTAGATCTTGTAAGCATATTACATTATCAAATCTTCAGAGATTGCGCAGCTGACGTAAATGACCTTTAAGATATACAATTGATATCGAACAGTCATATGGCTTATATAAGCATATGTATATATGTATGTAAGTATGTATGTATTATGTATGTATGCAGGAATGTATTTATGTATGTAGGTATTTATATATGTTTGCATGCATGTATGTATGCATGCAGGGAGGGAGCGACGTCGGTGGGCAGGTATTATATACAGGGTGTCCCAAAAAGATGTACTCGCTCTTTGACTTCCCAGTACCCATGCATTTTGTGTTCAAGCAGATGTTTGTTGATATACATATAATCCTAAAAAGTTAAATTAAATTCAGGAAAATAAATCGTTGCAGAAACAATTATTTAATGTCATTTAAAATTATTTAATATTCTCTCTCATACCTGCGTGTTCGCAAATGTTAGAACTGCCTTCCTTCATTTTCCAAACAAAGCTGATAAGGTCCAACAATGGATTCAACAACATTGCCAAACATTTCATTTGGAATTGCAAGACATTGTATTCGAATTTCATTTTCAAATCATCAATTGTAACTTCAGGTGTCTGAAGAAGGCTGGAAAGTATATCAGCCGAAACGTTGTGTTAACAACAAACAAGATGAGGACAAATATCCGTCGAATGTAAATAATGTAAATAATGTACATAATTCCTCATCTCTTAAATATAGAACTGTATTCACGCTTGTTGTTTACAACTTCTTCCCAACCTTTTTTACAAGATTTTCAATATCTCGTTGGTAGAAATCACCCGATTTCGACTCGGAAAAATGATCCAACCAAGCTCTCAATTCTGCATCAGTATTGAACGAAACTCCGCGCATAGCATTTGAAAGAGATCGAAAGAGGTGGAAATATTGGCTCCATTCAAGCAATTCGTAATGGATAATCCCTTCCCAGTCCCACCATACTCACAAAATCGTTTTACGCGGATGAAGATCTTGTTTCACGCGCGGTATCGCTTGTTTACAAAGGCTAAGCCATTCCTTACGCTGCTTCATATTGATGTACAAACACCATTTTTCGTTGCTAGTAACGATTCAGTAAAGAAATCGTTGCTTGTGTGCATAAGTTGAGCGGTGACGAGCAAGCAAACCAGCGGAGATTGTGGCTCGTTGATTTTTGTTGTCACTTAAAGCATGCGGAATCCATGCTCCACACTTCTGAACCTTTCCCATCGAGTGAAGTTGCTTCTCCATAGCAGTGTGGGAATATTCCATTTTCTCTGCCAATTCCCCTGTCGTTTGACGAAAATTTTCGTGCAAAAGTTGGTTTAATCGCTCTTCAACAAACTCAACAGGACGGCCAGAGCGAGGTGCATCTTTGAGACCAAAATTTCCATTTTTGAACTTGGCATACCAACCACGAGCAGTCTTTCAGCTATGGCACCCTCTCCATATACAGCACAAGTGTCGCGAGCAGCTTTTGCGGCCTTAGAATCTTTATTAAAAGCAAAAGGAAATGCTCGGTTTTCTTAACTTTACATTCCATTTTAATGATCTGAAAATAAACAAAAAGTAACTAATATTAACTGGAAAAAAGGAAGAGAAATAAAATAGATTCCAAAATGATTCAAAGATAGAATTTTCGGAAAAATAGATTCCAAAATTTAAAAACGCAATAAATTCCAAAATTTAAAAAAACGGCAGGAACTTAGTTGCCAATCTAATATATATATGTGTGTATGTGTGTGTGTGTGTATGTGTTTGTGTGTGTTTGTGTATGTGTGTGTGTAGGAGGAGTCCCTGAAAACTTTCTGGCTTGAAGGTTATCTTGAAAGGCCTGGCAGGAGGCCCAACAATTCCAAGTTCTTTTACGGGGTTTAGAAAAACCGGAGGACCGCTGCAAAAAGTGTGTGAGCCCGAGAGGGTAATATGTTGAATAAAATCATAATTAACTAATCCTCCTGTATTCTCTATTAACCAAAGCCAGGAACTTTCAGCTTCCCCTCGTATTTACGTATGTATGTGTGTATGTATGTATGTATGCATGTATGTACATATGGGGGTGAGGGTGCTGAAAAGTTTCTGGCTTTATCGATGTCACCAAAGACCTGGTTGGAGGCCCAACTTTCAGAGCTCTTTTACAAAGTTTAGAGAAACCGAAGGACCGCTGCAATAAATGTGTGAATCTGAGAGGGGAATATATTGAATAAAATCATAATTAACTGGTCCTCTTGTATTTTCTTTTACACAAAGCCAGGAACTTTTCAGCATCTCCTGGCACGTATGTACGTATGTATGTTTGTGAGTACTAGGGTGAGTCAAAAAGTAATGCCATTTTGTTTAGGACTGGTATAATTACCAATACAGGAACATGTATTATACATCAAAATCAAACTGGTTCTCTGTGGATCACATCCCTACTTCTCAAAATAGTCACTGTTTCTCTCAACAGCAATGTTCCACCTTCAAATTAGAGCATGTATCCCTGCCCCGTAAAATTCTGTTGACTGTTCTTTGAGCCACTTCGCTACCTCCACACTCACCAGATTTAGCGCCTTCAGCTTCATCTCTTCGGCGCCACGAAAGAGGGTTTGAGAGGCAAACATTATTCCAGTGACGAGGACGTGAAAATTGTAGTGAAGAAGTGGCTCAACAGAATTTTACGAGCAGGGATACATGCTCTCATTCAAAGGTGAAATATTGCTATTGAGAGAAACGGTGACTATGTTGAGAAGTAGGGATATGATCCACAGAGAACCAGCTTGATTTTGATGTATGATACATGTTCCTGTGTTGGTAATTTTATCTGTCCTAAACAAAATGGCATTACTTTTTGACTCACCCTCGGACGTACGTACGTATGTGTATATGTATGTATGTATTTATGTAATTAGCAATCGATGCTGTTTATGGATTTAAGGCTGGGAAGTCAGCGTAAGTTTTGCTTATATAACCAAGCCATATTTCGTTTAACCATACAAGTACTAAAAATTGTAATTACGATTTCACTCGATTATATGCTTCTATACACCGCTTTATATGTGTATTCTTCATGTCTTTAAATCTGTATTCATTTTATTTATTTATTTATTTATTTATTTATTTATTTATATATATGTTTTTGTATTTTTTATTCGTTTTATGTTTTTATATGTGTGTTTTTATGTTTTCAGTATGTTTGGTTTTTATTTTTCCTTGGCTGTAAAATATCAAACTTTAAAACCTTATAGTGCCAAATATTTTATTGGACTACGTAAGAAGTAAACCACAACTACTACTACTGCTACTACTACTACTCCTACTACCACTACTACTACTACTACTTCTACTGGCAATATCACCACAACAACAGCACCACCAATCCACCACCACCAATCCACCGCCACCACAACCACCACCACTACCACCACCACCACCACCACCACCACCACCACCACCACCACCAACAACAACAACAACAACAACAACAACAATAACAAAGCAGAACAAAAGAAGTGAAACACAATTTTACATCTGAATCTGACATTGTGTGCTATGGTGTGTTGTTAACGTGTGCGTGCGTGTATGTGTGCGCGGGTGTGCGTGTGTGCTTATGTGTGTGTGTATGTATGTTCCTATGTTTGTATGTTCCTATGTATCTATTTTACTTGTATTTTGTATTTTATTCTCATCGAACGAAAAAGAAAACTTTTAAAAATAAAACGAGAAGAATAAAAACAAACAAACAAAAATCTCTTTTGACATCAGTTGAATTGCGTTCTTTCCTTTGAGGCGATCTGTTAAGCTAAAACAGCAACAAATCCATCGCGACTTTTGATTAATTACAGTTGATTAGTTTTTGAAATATGGCCACGACGAAAGCTTGGCCGGTCGACCATTCGTCTTCTCAGTTTGTTATAAAACCATAAACTACACGGCGTGCGATTTAATTAATAGCACGCTGTGAAGTGCAAAAACCATAGATTGTGCAGTGAATTAATAAATTTACCATCTGCAAACCCATCCTACAACGACCCATTCCTCAAACACTACTCTTATGATGATGATCATCAATACTGTATTAATTGACAGAATACACTAGCAGAGTGGATTGCGTGGCGAGGTTTATTTCTTCTAAATAATACACGTTCGATTTCTACAGATGTAGTAATTATTTATTTGTTGGTTATAATGCGATAAATCCAAATTGTTACACAGAAATTGAACACTTTGGAAAGCTAATTCGATAGAGGACTAAATAGCAATATGTGCTATCAGTATTTCGCATTTCATCATTCACTAACTCTACGAAGTTATCTTATAGCAATATAACTTAACATTCGATAACCGGTTTCTCTCAGCCGGAAATTCGTGTGAGAGAGTGGTGCTACAGTAAACTGGTAGAATCATTTGTAGAATCTGACAAAATGTTTAGCGGTATTTATTTCGGTTCTCTAATTTCCGAGTTCAATTTTCGGCAAAGTCGACTTTGCCTTTCATCCTTCCGGAGTCGATAAAATAGGTGTCAGTTATACACTGGGGTCGATGTAATTGACTAGCTCCCCCCATCTCTCTCTCTCTCTCTCTTTCTGTCTCTCTCTCTGTCTCTCTCTCTGTCTCTCTGTCTCTCTCTCTCTCTCTCTCTCTCTCTCTCTCTCTCTCTCTCTTTCTCCAAGATATCAGGCTTTGTGCCTATAGTAGAATGAATCAGAGTCGACAGCGGCAGCACTGCTAAGCTGACGAGTGAACTATTTGGTTTTTATGAGCCTGGTTAATGAGTTCGATTTCACCAAGGGTAAAATACGGGATAACAAGGGCGCCTCTATTCGGTTGTACCACTTGCTAGAAACAGCAACCAAATATCCCTTAAGCCACAGACTTTCGTTTATAAAACGAAGGCTATGGTT
>NC_142930.1:148057832-148060332 GCF_046866305.1 Octopus bimaculoides
GTTGCTGGTGTGAATGTTTTTGAAGGAAATTTATTCTGTAAGAATAAACAAATTTACTCAGTGTGTTTATTTAAAACAGTTTTCTATGCACAAGTATAGATTACATTTCAACAAACAAGAATGATAAATATTGAATTGCTTATAAAGGATCTGGGAGTATTAGAGTCATCATGAGATGGCTAGAATTCATTATTTTTTTCTTTTTAATTTTAGAGTTGCGTCTTTGAGAACTTGTTGCTATAACGGTAAGTGTAATTTTTACAAACTGAATCTATGTTTAAATGGGCCCACGAATCAGATCTCATATATATGTATATATATATATATATATATATATATATATATATATATATATATATATATATATATAGTAAAAAATGGGAGAAAGAGATTTTCGATTATCCCCACGTGGTGAGTTGTACTGCAATACATACATACATATATATATATATATATATATATATATATATATATATATATATATATATATATATATATATATATATATATATATATCAGAGAAGGAAAATGCACAAAATTTACATAACTTCAATATATCTTATATGAAAGTCTATTGTGGTTGTCGACCGATTTCGCTTTCGCTAATCATGACATTGAAGTTATTGAGATTTTGTATTTTCTTAAGACTTTTTTAGTCCTTGATCTTGTATCAAAGCTTCTTGATTCATTCATAAATTTTCATAGAAGGAGATGAACTAAAATGTACTTAAGAACATACGAAATCACAATAATTTCAATGTCATGATCAGCGAAATCGAGCCGGTCGACAACCACAATATTCTTTCATTTAAAATATATTAAAGCTATGTAAACTGCGTGCATTTTCTTTCTTTTATTATACATAAATTGCATGCATGCATGCATACATACATACATACATACATATACATATACACACATATACATCACATGTGAATCGTTATTGATGTTTTTCCTCCGTCTTCCTTTCTATTGGACTTTCCTATGTTTCTGAAGAAGACCGTTGCTCGAAACGTTAAGCCATCTCTCTTTCCTTCCACGAGCGTCTGTTAATAGTTTACATATACCACGTCCTCGCGTTGTTGCTTTTTTTGTGTTTGTTCTTTTTTAGGGGGGATTTACCACACACACACACACACACACACACACACACACACATAATTTGTTCCTCCTAACTCTCTGATCAGCACTTTGTATCGTAGTCTTGCAGTTTATATATGTGTTCCATAACATTTTTATTGGCCTTTTGAATGCCTCTGGAGACCATCTCAATCGGGCAGGAGAATATTTATTCCTTCTAATTTAAGAAAATTTTCATAAGAGATTCTTCCTCGCCAAGAGGATCCCCGCTTCACGAGAAATGGGCTTTTTGCGCACGATATTCTCTCCCCACTGGAGGTTTCGCTTTTCCTTGAGGCATACTACTCTTCATACTTATTTTTATCACATATTATAAGTATTTTTTTCGTAATTTGCCGGTTGTCTATGGCATCCCTATCTTCCTAATCCTTACAAGTAGAAAGAAGTAACACTGCTATGAGAAGAGTCTTATTGCTAATTTAGTTCTCTCAATATCGCTATTGCTGGGAGGCGGTGAGCTGGCAGAATCGTAAGCATGCCGGTAAAATGCTTAGCGGCCTTTCATCCGTGTTTACGTTCTGAGTTCAAATTCCGCCGAGGTCGACTTTGCCAGTCATCCTTTCGAGATTTAATTGAAATAAATACCAGCTGTCATCGGCTTACCCCCCCCCCCCACCAAGTCGCTAGCTTTGTGCCAAAATTTGAAACTAATATCATTGTTATTGTGAGGCGGCGAGCTGGCCACATCGTTAGTACGCTGGGAAAATGCTTAGCGGCCTTTCGCCAGTTTTTAGATTCTGAGTTCAAATTCCACTGAAGTCGACTTTGCTTTTCATCCTTTGCTTCCGGGGTCGAAAAAATAAGTACCATTGTAACACTGGGGTTGATGTAATCCCCTGGACTTACTCACCTTCTGCCAAAATTGGAAATCAATAATGCTGTGTGCTTAGCGTTATCAATGTCTTACACTGTCGGTTGATGCTGAAAGAAAGAGAGAGGAGAGAGAGAGAGAGAGAGAGAGAGAGAGAGAGAGAGAGAGAGAGAGAGAGAGAGTATATAACTCAGAGCAATGAAGACGGCGATTCCAAAATTGTTCTCGGGGTTGCCTTAGGACTACTAACATGTATAAGCTGTTATTGCTGTTTTTGTTCTTTTAGGGTTTCACGACAGAGACCTCTTAAGTGGTTTTTACTGCCACATATTTGATAACTGGACTTTCTACTCCGGATGCGGAGTTTGGGAGTCCTTCAGCACTCGCTACAATGCGCGCTATTTGTATTGTTTTATAGACTTCTGAGATTATGAGCCCTTTTATATCTATAGTAAATCCACTCGAATATATATTGCCGAAAGTTATATCTACACTAACTACCTGACGGTATTGTACCACAAAATGATCACCAGCCAGAAATCAACATTG
>NC_142930.1:148062832-148070332 GCF_046866305.1 Octopus bimaculoides
GGGCCGAGAGGAAGCTTTCCCTGAAAGGTCGGGCGGAGGTGGCGAACACGTACATCGCGTCCGTCATCTACTACCGCCTGACCGTCGTTCCTTGTCCCGACCCTACCATCACCAAACTGGAGCGCATCCTCTTCCGCTTCTTGTGGAAAGGAAGCGTTCCGATGGTTAGGCGATCCGTTTGCTGCCAACACCCGTTAAAAGGAGGACTGGGCATGCCGTGGTTGATGATGCGCAGACACGCGCTGAGACTGCGACATCTCCGGCTCTACGTAGACAGCGGTGAACAGGTGTGGTCGCCGTTTGTGCGGCGCGCTTTCCCGCAGCTCGTCTCCATGACCGAACTGCAGTCATGGATCAAGAAGAGGCCGAGGAAGGGCGAATGGCACCGCGAGTGTCGCGCTGCTCTTCGGCAACTCCAACAACCCGGGTCAACCTTGAGCGACTGCATCACAACTAACGCATTCTATAGTGGATTAGTGGAGGGACGGTACGACGACGATCTCGGGGCGAACCTGGGCGTCGACGAGGAATACCTGACCCGCCTGTTTAAGACGACCTTCGGGCCGGGACCTATGGACAACTTCCAGAGATCCCTGGCCTGGCAGTGCTATCGAGAAGCACTACCCGTTCGGGATAAGCTCTACAGGCATGGCTCGAGAAACACGGGGCCGACCTGTCCGAGATGCCGGCAGAGCGACGAAACCGTTCTGCACGCACTCGTACAGTGTCCCACCATTTCCGAGCTGTGGGCTTACGTCGAACAACTGCTATCGCGTGTGGGACGAGTCGGTCTATCAGCCGAGTCTATCGTGAATATTGTCGCGCCTCCTTCCTTTAAACGGGAAGGAAGAGCTATTTTCATCGTACTTGTGGCTATGGCGAAAGAATGTGTATGGTGGACGCGTCTGAAAGGTCTAGAGACAAAGACTTTCCTCTCTGGGCAATCTCTCATCAACTTCTTCAAGTATCACCTGAAGAGGAAGTTGAGAGTAGAAAGGGAAGTCTTGTCTAGTGAATGCTTCAAAAAAAGATGGGTGAATGTAGCAAGGATGGCACGTGTGAACGACGGAGCCATCTTGAGCATAACCCTATGAACAAGAAAAAAAAATAAAACAAAAAGGCAAAAGAGAGTCACTTACTGTTATAGTTTCTTCAATGAGAATATTGACCAAGGTTACCGTGGTCTTTTCCGTAGGCTTTTCCTTCCACGGCTAAACCTAAACTGTCCTCCCCTCTTTTTACACGAGAACATTACTGTGTGATACACGATCCCTATTGATCGGCCTTTCCTTTTCTTTTTTTTTCGATCCCTTTTGATCGAACTGCCCCTTTTTCCCTTCCTACGATCCCTTTTGATCGACACCACCAATTTTTTTTTTTTTTTTTTTTCCTTCCTTCCCCCCTCCCAAAAAGAAAAGCTCTACATTGTATTTGTCCCATCTTCGTTGAGCCCTGTGTGGCTAATAAAAGAAATGTATCTATCTATCTATCTATCTATCTATCTATCTATCTATCTATCTATCTATCTATCTATCTATCTATCTACCTACCTATCTATATCTGTCTATCCATATGTACATATCATGTACGAGCCACCTAAAATAGATCGATAGCAACATTTTCCTCTCATGGCAAAATATGCACCTAATTCAATAAAATTATGAAGGTTACTCTGATTACTATACATAAAATGTCAAATGTTTTACTTTTTTGTAGATCAGGTAGGCATAATTCGCCCCTGCTTTTCAATCTCAGTATTTAAGCTACGCATAGAACTGCTGTAGTACACGTGGTGCGTACATTTCTACAACACCGTTTTCTTTACGTCCTATAAAGGCAGAAATAGATCTCCCTTCAACTCAGTCACGGGCCTGTGTTTCGCTTATTTTTTTGTGAGTTTTACTTCATAAAGCTCGCCAATAACCTACCCTGAGTAATTACTGACGGCACGGGCCTCGTACATATATATATATATATATATATATATATATATATATATATATATATATATATATATATATATATATACATATATACATACCTGCATAGTCTCCTCCATACACACAAACACACACATATATACATATCTCTCTCTGTACGTATATATACACACACACACACACACACACACACACACACACACACACACATATATATATATATATATATATATATATATATATATATATAGAGAGAGAGAGAGAGAGAGAGAGGATGAGTAGGAAAGAAGAGAAAAGAAGTTTATTTCTTAACAGTAAAGTATATAGAATTAGTTTTGGGTTTAAAATTGAACCAAAGTCTAAAAATGGAATTGTAAGCTTTAACGTTTTTGACAAATTTATTAAAATACCTTCCAGTTTCAAGAATTTTTTGTTTTGCAATGGTAAATAAAAAAGTTTTACAGAAACTGAAATTACATGAGAAGATTCGGTAACACATGCTTAAAAAAGCCAAACGTTCATTCAAATTCAAATATTCAGTAAATTTCACAGCAATAGGAAATAATAAAAATTCAAATGTTCGATGAATTTTATAAGAAGAATCATGACTGAGAATTCAGTAGGTTTCGAAGAAATAAGCTATATTAACAATGAGATACGATGGAATTTTAAAAAATAAGAAAAGTAGATAGAAACGAAAAAATTTTTTTTTACAACTTCTGTCGTAGTACATGGAGGAGAACTCATCGTCGTTGATTTTGCTGGCGAAAACTTGTACTATTTTAAGCTGAAATTGATTTTTGAGATATAAGTTCAGATTTTGGTTGAAGACTCTGTTTCATATTCAATCTCAAACCAACTCTTCTATATTTTTTCCTGTGAGTGAATAAACCTATTTTCTCTATATACATCTGCTATGCAAGGAACGAAAATACCCCTCTAACATAACCGACAATAGAAAACTACAACTGACGAAATCTTGTGAGACTTCAAGGAAACCAACTCGAAGCTTACACTTTTAACAAATAAATTCAATGAGATATACTGCTACTCTTGAGAAATCAGCCTGGAAGAAGGAAGATCACTACAAATGGAATTTGGTCAAATCACAGAAAAAAAAAAAAGAACTGTAAATTTATTTGAGTATTTGAGACGTCGCTGCTGTTAGGTTTTTCCCGTCAACCTCTATAGGGGTGTTACGGAAATTGCAAACGAGCAGCTCTTACTTGACACCTCGAATTTTCTTAGGAGTAGGTCAAGATTGGCAGATCATTTCCATCTTCTTAATGTATACATACATACACATACATAATATACATACACATTGGCGCAGGCATGGCTGTGTGGTAAGAATCTTGCTTCCAAACGAAATGGTTCTAGGTCCAGTCCCACTGTGTGACACCTTGGGCAAGTGTTCTCTATTATAGCCTTGTGAGTGGATTTGGTAGACGGAAACTGAAATACGCCCGTCGTATATATATATATATATATATATATATATATATATATATATATATGTGCGTGTGTGTGTGTGTGTGTGTGTGTGTATGTGTGTGTGTGTGTTTGTTGACCCCCACTATCGCATGCCAACCGGTGTTGGTGTGTTTACGTCCCCGTAACTTAGCGATTCCGCAAAAGAAACCGATAGAATGAGTAGTAGGCTTACAAAGGATAAGTCCTGGGGTCGATTTCTTCGACTAAAGGTGGTGCTCCAGCATGACCGCAGTCAAATGACTGAAACAAATAAAAGAAAATACAAGTGAAATACCTATTTCGTTATTGCCCACAAGGGGCTAAACATAGAAGGAACAAACAACGACAGACAAATGGATTAAGTCGATAATATCGACCCCTTAATTTATCGACCCCGAAAGGATGAAAGGCAAAGTCGACCTCGGCGGAATTTGAACTCAGAACGTAACGGCAGACGAAATACCGCGAAGCATTTCGCCTGGCGTGCTAACGATTCTGCCAGTTCGCCGCCTTTACAAGTGAAATACCGCTAAGCATTTTGTCGCGCGTCCTAATGATGCAGCTAGCTCACCGCCCTATAACGTAAAAAAGAGACGAAGTGCCGCTAAGCATTATGCGTAGCATGTTGCCCATATCGCCAGCTCGCTGCTTATAACAATTAATATTGTTAACAATATGTTTATTTGCGCTACTATATCCTTAGATTTTACGAAAATGTTACATGAGTCAAAGAAAGAGCCATTACGTGGTCACTTGACTTGTTAGAAATATCAACCAATCTTCCTCAAATAACACTTTATTACGTTAAAACTGAAGGACATATTAGATAATATATTCCTTGATACGCAACAATTAGAGAAAAATAAAAATGAAATGTCATAACTTTGACTGAAAGTCTACATTATTACAACATTGTTGGAGTTATAGAATAACACTCCGTCGCTTACGACGTCGAGGGTTCCAGTTGATCTGATCAACGGAACAGCCTGCTCGTGGAATTAACGTGCAAGTGGCTGAGCACTCCACAGACACGTGTACCCTTAACGTAGTTCTAGGGGATATTCAGCGTGACACAGTGTAACAAGGGTGACTCTTTGAATTACAGGTACAACAGAAACAGGAAGTAACAGTGAGAGAAAGTTGTGGTGAAAGAGTACAGCAGGGATCGGCACCATCCCCTGCCGGAGCCTAGTGGAGCTTTTAGGTGTTTTCGCTCAATAAACACTCACAACGCCCGGTCTGGGAATCGAAACCGCGATCCTATAACCACGAGTCCGCTTCCCTAACCACTGGGTCACTGCGCCTCCACATAGAATAACACAAAACGAAACAAAAAAAACAAACAAAACAAAACAAAGTTATGTTATGTAGTATTAAATATATTTTCTGACTCATTCAGGTTTCAAATGCTTCTGTTTTTTTTTTAAACTTTAATCGTTGCACTTTTGTATTTTATGAGAGGGAATAACGTTAAATCAGGGTTGACATTGTAGGGAGTGTTGTGTACGTTCACTTTGCAGAACGTAGAACGTGTTATGGCGCATTTTATTGACGATTTTAATGAGAATATATGCATGAAGTTGGCACGTGTGTTTTGTATGTCTGCAATTGACGTCATTACATAAATGTTTCTAAAAATGAATCACATGAATTTAATCGCAACTGAAGCAACAGGAATAAAATTACATACATACATACATACATACATACATACATACATACACGCATATATACATACATACATACATACATACATTCATAGATACATGCATACATACATACATACATACATATATACATACATACATTCAT
Organism: Octopus bimaculoides; assembly: GCF_046866305.1. Taxonomy (NCBI): domain Eukaryota; kingdom Metazoa; phylum Mollusca; class Cephalopoda; order Octopoda; family Octopodidae; genus Octopus; species Octopus bimaculoides. Next base: position 148,068,058 of record NC_142930.1, read on the forward strand.
ACATACATTCATACATACATACAAACATACATACATACATAAGTGCGTACGTACATACATACACACACAGATATATGCATTATATACAAATATAAAATATATATATGTATGTATCTCTCTCTCTCGCTCTCTCTCTCTATATATATAGACATATATATATATATATATAAACACACACACACTCAAACATACACATACATATATGTATATATCTATATATATTAATGTATATGTATGTATGCATGTGTGTATGTATGTATGTATGTATGTATGTATGTATGTATGTGTATATATATATATATATATATATATATATATATATATATATATATATATATACATGGTACGAAGAAATAAAGACCAGAACCAGAGAGATTTCATTGAATATAGAAAAGCAATCAAAGAACATGGAAAATGTAAATGAAAAGCCTTTACAGTTTTCATCACTAAATTTAAGTTTCAAGATTTCTTCCCTAGGAATCAATTCCACTCCGCATCATTTTTGTAGAAACGATAGTTCAGTTTCGCTGCGTAGATGAAAATCAACCAATCAAAATCATTATCCTTAAATACTAACTTATAGAACAGTTCCGTGATATGAAGCCACAGATAGACACAGACACACATATATAGAGTTATATTTCAACTAATTTCTTATATATAGACACGCACACACGTGTGTGTGTTTGTGTGTGTGTGCATGTGTGTGTGTGTATGTGTGTGTTTCTTGAGGCTATTTTTACAGTGCTCTGCGTATCTGGCTTCATCAAACATAATGCAATTTGCAGATAGTTTTCGGCTATGAATGATATATTTTCAGAAGTTACTGACACGCTCATTCGGTTTGTAAAAGATGACAGATACAAGTAGGATCTCACCATTGTCAGAAAACATTCTTTGGATGAACTGCAGTATTTTAGCAAATTTTACACACGCACACGCACACACGCACACACACACGCACACACACACACATACACACACACATACATGTTATTAGCAACAGACGCAGTATTGTTACCGAATGGCGAAAGGCAACCTCTATATCCTACTTAATGAGAATGTATTATAGAAACGCCTTAATACTGCAGGATCCACCACGGGATAATCTATTGCATAGGTGTGTGTATATATATATATATATATATATATATATATATATATATATATATATATATATATATATATATATATATATATATATATATATATATATAATTGACCGTTGACTGGTCACTATTCAATTTTTTTTCTCCGTGTTTTTCTCCTTGTCTCCGTATTCTTTCTGTTGAAGAGCGTAGCTCGAAACGTCAAAGACTTTCCGTATTCCCGAGCGTCATACTAATACATCCTTTTGTTATTTACACCACCTGTCCTCGCCTGTTGTTTTTTCGTATATTCTCCCATATATATATATATATATATATATATATATATATATATATATATATATACATACATATATACATACAGATAAAATGTCTCGTGTCGGAGTTAAATTGGATACACACACACACACACACACACACATATATATATATAAATATATATGAATATATACGTACATATATGTACACATATATATGAATATATACGTACATTTGTACACATATATTAAAAACAATTCTTTCTTAGTGGTCAGACCACATGGGGGTCTACATTTAGTATATTTGATGTCCACCCAGTGGTCATCCCTCTTATATGTATGTAATATAATTTTTCTGATTCTTCAGATTTTTTTTCAATATGCTAGGCCACTGTTTTAAATTGAAATTAATGAAATTAATATCAATTTTTTTACTCTTATTTAAATTTATATACATATATATTAATGCATGTGTATATATTGGCACTCCGTCGAAGAAAAATAAAAATGAAATGTCATAACTTTGACTGAAAGTCTACATTATTACAACATTGTTGGAGTTATAGAATAACACTCCATCGCTTACGACGTCGAGGGTTCCAGTTGATCTGATCAACGGAACAGCCTGCTCGTGAAATTAACGTGCAAGTGGCTGAGCACTCCACAGACACGTGTACCCTTAACGTAGTTCTAGGGGATATTCAGCGTGACACAGTGTAACAAGGGTGACTCTTTGAATTACAGGCACAACAGAAACAGGAAGAAAGAGTGAGAGAAAGTTGTGGTGAAAGAGTACAGCAGGGTTCGCCACCATCCCCTGCCGGAGCCTCGTGGAGCTTTAGGTGTTTTCGCTCAATAAACACTCACAACGCCCTGGGAATCGAAACCGCGATCCTACGACCGCGAGTC